>NW_013654329.1:0-5000 GCF_000499385.1 Eimeria necatrix
CCCCCCACCCCCCATCCCCACGAGCCGCAGCAGCAGCAGCAGCAGCAGCAGCAGCAGCAGCAGCAGCAGCAGCAACTAACTGCTGATGGTAATTGGAATACTCCGTGAGCTCTTTGGGAGCCACCGGCAGCTGCCGCAGCTGCTGCTCTGCTGCTTCGCGCTGTACAGACAGCTGCGCCTCAGCAGCAGTTCGGCAGAAAGAGCCCACCAGCTTGTTCGCCCTGCAGCAAAACCCTAAACCCTAAACCCTAAACCCTAAACCCTAAACCCTAAACCCTAGGCGCCGGCCCCTGGGGGTAAGCTCAGGGCCTAAACCCTAAACCCTGAACCCTAAATCCTCAGGGGCCACAGCGCAGGCAGAAAAAAGGCCAAGCGGCTCCCGAGGCAGGCTGCTGCTGCAGGCCCAGCTAGGGTTTAGGGTTTAGGGTTTAGGGTTTAGGGTTTACGTTTGGAGAGCCTTGTCGACGATTTCGTCCATCTTTCTGAAGAGCTGGTCCTGCTGCTTGTTGAGTTCCGCGCGGTGTACAGACACCTCAGCCCCAGCCTGCTGCTGCCACAGCAGCAAAGTTTTGCTGCGGAGAGCAGCAGCAGCAGCAGCAACTTCGTCTGGCAGCAGCGGCAGCTCCCGCTGCAGCAGCCGACTCAAGTCCCGCGTGAACAGCAGCAGCAAGTCGTTCTTCGCCATCGCGCTCTGCGCCACAAACCCTAAACCCTAAACCCTAAACCCTAAACCCTAAACCCTAAACCCTAAACCCTCAAAGCTGCAAGAGCTGAGGGCGAGGGAGCGAAAGTCAAGGAAGACGAAACGAGCATAAGGCCTTAAACCTCAAAAATAAACCCGAAACCCCAAACCCTAAACCCCAAACCCTAAACCCTAAACCCTAAACCCTAAACCCTAAACCCTCACTCTGACGGTGGAGAAGTGGTTCATAAAGACCTGGACGTCTCCAAACATATTTGCATTTGCTGCAGCAACAAGAAAGCGCGTGAGCTCCGCAAGGTCCCTGCCCGACATAAAAACCTGCTGCTGCTGCTGCTGCTGCTGCTGCTGCTGCTGCTGCTGCTGCAGCTGCTGCAGCGGCTGCTGCTGGTGCAGCGAGAGCATCGGCTGCCCCGCAGCAAGCTTGCGCTTCGGGTTAGCAGCAGCAGCAGCAAACAGCTGCTGCTTGAAAGCAGCAGCAGCAGCAGCATAAGAAGGGTCTTCATCTGCTGGCAGCAGCAAATCCAAACGCTGCAGCAGCGAACCCTTTTCCGTGGGGGCCCGCAGCGCGAAACAGTCCACGCTCGAATACAACGACCTGCAACAAACCCTAAACCCTAAACCCTAAACCCTAAACCCTAAACCCTAAACCCTAAACCCTAGCCGCTAAATCCCCCTCGCCCGTCCAACCCCTCCCGCCGCCAAACCCCAAACCCAAGCCCCAGCCCCCAACCCCACCCCTAAACCCTAAACCCTAAACCCTAAACCCTAAACCCTAAACCCTAAACCCTCACCGCAGCGAGTGTTTGTTTTGCGCCTCGCGCTCTTTGGCCTCCACAGCCTCGGGCGGCGTCAGCCACCGATTTGTCAGCAGCAAATTTTCCAGCCACTGCTGCGCACTCAAACCCTCCAAGTCCTGCGCGCACAACAGCTAGCTAGCTAGCTAGCTAGCTAGCTGGCTAGCTGGCTAGCTGGCTGGCTAGCTGGCTGGCTAGCTGGCTAGCTGGTGGCTAGCTAGCTGGTGGCTAGCTAGCTGGTGGCTAGCTAGCTGGTGGCTAGCTAGCTGGTGGCTAGCTGCTGGCTAGCTAGCTAGCTAGCTGGCTAGCTAGCTGGCTAGCTGGCTAGCTGGCTAGCTGGTGGCTAGCTAGCTGGTGGCTAGCTGCTGGATTGCTAGCTAGCTAGCTGCCTGGCTAGCTGGCTGGCTGGCTAGCTGGTGGCTAGCTGCTGGCTTGCTAGCGATCTGGCTAGCTAGCTAGCTGCTGGCTAGCTAGCCGGTGGCTAGCTAGCTGCTGGCTAGCTAGCTGGTGGCAGCTGCTGGCTTGCCAGCTGGCTGGATAGCTTGCTAGCTGGAAGGACAGCTAGCTACCTAGCTAGCTAGCTGGCTAGCTAGCTAGCTGGCTATCTAGCTAGCTGGCTAGCTAGCTAGCTGGCTAGCTAGCTAGCTGGAAGCACAGCTAGCTAGCCAGTTAGAGAGGCGGCTAGCTAGCTACGCGGCTGAAAACGTGACTGGCTGGCTAGAATGCTAGCTAGCCAGCTAGCCAGCTAGCCAGACAGGCAGCAAGGCAGCTGGCCAGCTAGCTGGCTAGCTAGCTAGCTAGCTAGCTAGCTAGCTAGCCGACTAGCTAGCTAGCTAGCTAGCTAGAGTTCGTACCTGAACAAAGTCCTGGACGACCCAGGAAAGGCAGCAGGGGCTGAGGAGCGACAGCAGCGCGGAGGAGCTCTCCGCTGCTGCTTGCTGCTGCTGCTGCTGCTGCTGCTGCTGCTGCTGCTGCCGCTGCTGCTGCTGCTGCTGCTGCTGGGAACCCTCCTGAAGAGCCCTGGCGTGAGTCCTCAAGGCGAAGAGGTTTGCGTCTTTGGTCAAGTCCTCCAGCAGTTGCAGGTCCTGCACTCAAACCCTAAACCCTAAACCCTAAACCCTAAACCCTAAACCCTAAACCCTTGGTGCGCAGCGAGCCGCCCCGAATTCCTCGTCGGGCGCCCTAGGGTTTAGGGTTTAGGGTTTAGGGTTTGCTAGGGAGGCTCTGGGGGCCTGTGGCGGCCGCGCGTCGCGGGCCCCGCTGGCCAGCGCCAGGCCGAGGGTTTAGGGTTTAGGGTTTAGGGTTTAGGGTTTGCCTGCGCGTCGATCATTTTCATTGTTGTGAAGAGAACGTGAGAAGCCAAAAAAGACCCGATGGAGTACAGCAGCAAATCGTAGCTGCGGGTCACATTGGGGCCCCCAAAACCCTCGCTGTCCAGCAGCAGCACGCGCACCACGGGGGCCTCTGCTGCTGCTGCTGCTGCTGCTGCTGCTGCTGCTGCTGCTGCTGCTGCTGCTGCTGCTGCAGTGCGCGCGGAGCCCGCAGACGCGCTCGTGCCAGAGCCGCTGCCACCCGCTGCTGCTGCTGCTGCTGCTGCTGCTGCTGCTGCTGCTGCTGCTGCTGCTTCGGCAGCAGCAGCAGCAGACTCCGACAGCAGCTCTCCCGTGCGCCTGTCCACAAATAAGGGTTTGGAATAAATGGAAAGGCCCAAAGAGCCGGGGGCCACAGTGTAGCCCACGGGAAACCCTAAACCCTCGCTGCTGCTGCTGCTGCTGCTGCTGCTGCTGCTGCTGCTGCCGTCTGCTGCTGCTGGGCTTGTCTTCAGCAAACTGTTCAGCAAAAAACTCTTTCCAGAGTGAATCGGACCTGCAAAACGCAAACCCTAAACCCTAAACCCTAAACCCTAAACCCTCAACAGTTTAAAGAAGCAGATAAACTGCAGCAGCCACAAACTCCGAATTCGCAGGGGCCCTCTGCTGGCAGCTATAAACCCTAAACCCTAAACCCTAAACCCTAAACCCTAAACCCTAAACCCTAAACCCTAAACCCTCGGGCCTCACCCATAGCGGCGATCACAGCAATGGGTCCTGGAATTTCCTCCAGCTCCGCCAGAGCCTCCTCGTTGATCACAAACCCTAAGCGCAAACCCTAAACCCTAAACCCTAAACCCTAAACCCTAAACCCTAAACCCTAAAACCCTAGCCCCGTAGCCCCAAACCCTAAACCCTAGACCCCTAACTGTAAGCCCTCGGTGCTTCACTTGCCAAACTCTAGGAGACACATGTTAGAGCCCGTCTCCTGTCAACCCTAAACCCTAAACCCTAAACCCTAAACCCTAAACCCTAAACCCTAATTTGGAGATTACCGGTGTGTAGTTCATTGGGCATCACGATCTGCAGAGGTCTCGCTGCTTTATTTTTGTTGCTGCTGGCTGATTTCTGCTGCTGCTGTTGCGGCCGTTGCTGCTGCTGCCGCTGCTGCTGCTGCTGCTGCTGCTGCCGCCTTTGCGGCTGCTCTTTCTGTTGCTGCCTTCGCTGCTGCGCTGCAGTTTCTGCTGCTCCAGCTGAGAGCAGCAGCAGCAGCAGCTGCAGCAGCAGCAGCAACCCCAGAAGGCGCCCGCAGGGGCTCCGCACTTTGGGCGCGCTTGCAGGCCCCATCTCGCAGGCCCCAAACCCTAAACCCTAAACCCTAAATCGTGGTTTGCTCCTCTAGCACCTGATCGAGGTAGTCGTAGAGGCTCTGGTGCTGCTGCAGCACCGCCTTGCCGACAGCAGCTAGCCGAGTGCTGGCCGAGAGGCTGCTGGCAACAGCAGCAGCTGCTGCAGCAGCAGCAGCAGCAGCAGCAGAGCTGCTGCGCAAGCCGCAGCCCAGCTGCTGCCCAGCAGCAAACGGCAGCACTTGAGCCACCCAAAGAGCTGCGATGCTGCGGGCGCAGAAGCAAACGAGGCCTCGCAGCGCAGCAGCAGCAGACATCCCAAACCGCTTTTTAGGGTTTAGGGTTTAGGGTTTAGGGTTTGGGGTTTGGGGTTTAGGCTTCCGCAAGAACGAAAACAAACGCCCCAGACACGCCCCCACAAAAGCAACAAAGTAAAAACGAATTCCGACTCTTACAACACCAGCTGCTGCTGCTGATGCTTTGCTGCTGCTGCTGCTGCTGCTGCTGCTGCTGCTGCTGAGGCGGCGGCGGCGGCTGCTGCTGCTGCTGCTGCTGCTGCAGTTTTATTTGGTCTTTAATGTTTGACTTTATTATTTTAATTTTCCATTTTCCCTTTTCCGCTAAAAAGGTGCTGAAGACAGCAGCAGCAGCAGCAGCAGCTGCAGCCGCCAAGGGTGGGGCCGCAGCAAACCCTAGCAGCCCCACGCAAACCACGATTTAGGGTTTAGGGTTTGGCGGCGGCTGCCGCAGTTTAAAGCCGCCAGTTTACAGCCTTCCAGAATGTAGCAAGTAGTTCTGATGTGTGCGTGCCCCTTCCAAACCCTAAACCCTAAACCCTAAACCCTAA
>NW_013654329.1:27500-28671 GCF_000499385.1 Eimeria necatrix
TTAATGTCATTAATACCATTAATGCCATTAATTAATTAATTTATTTATTTATTAATTAGTTGTTGCGCTGCAGCACTGGGGGCCTGAATGCCATTAATGCCATTAACACCATTAGTGCCATTAATGAATTAATGCCATTAATGCCATTAATGCCATTATTGCCATTAATGCCATTAATGAATTAATTAATGCGCTGCAGCACTGGGGGCCTGAATGCCATCAATGCCACAAATGCCATTAATGCCACAAATGCCATTAATGCCACAAATACCATTAATGCCATTAACACCATTAATGCCATTAATGAATTAATGCCATTAATGCCATAAATGCCATTAACGCCATTAATGCCATTAATGGTATTAATGGCATGAATGCGCTGCAGCACTGGGGGCCTGAATGCCATCAATGCCATTAATGCCATTAATACCATTAATGCCATAAAGGCCATTAATGCCATTAACACCATTAATGGCATTAATGCCATTAATGCCATTAAAACCATTAATAATATTAATATTATTAATGCCATAAATGCCATAAATGCCATTAATGCCATTAATGCCATTAATGCCATTAATGCCATTAATGCCATTAATGCCATTAATGCCATTAATGCGCTGCAGCACTGGGGGCCTGAATGCCATCAATGCCACAAATACCATTAATACCATAAATACCATTAATGCCATAAATGCCATTAATGCCATTAACACCATTAATACCATTAATGAATTAATGCCATAAATGCCATAAATGCCATAAATGCCATTAATGCCATTAATGCCATTAATGCCATTAATACCATTAAAACCATTAATAATATTAATGCCATTAATGCCATTAATGCCATTAATGCCATTAATGCCATTAATGCCATTAATGCCATTAATGCGCTGCAGCACTGGGGGCCTGGGTTACATCGGAAGTCACACGGCGGTGCAGCTGTTGGCAGCGAAGGCGAAAGTGCTGTTGGCCGACAACTTCGCCAACGCCGCGCCCGCAGTCGAAGACCGCCTGCGCCAAATTGCCCAGGCCCCGCAGGACCAACTCCGAGTCCTCAAGGTCCTGCTGCTGCTGCTGCTGCTGCTGCTGCTGCTGCTGCTGCTGCTGCTGCTGCTGCTGCAATGCTGCTGCTGGGGTGGGGGGTGGGGGGGTGGGAGTGGTCGTG
>NW_013654330.1:15000-17500 GCF_000499385.1 Eimeria necatrix
TGCATTTTTGCAAAAATGCAAAAATTGCATTTTGGGGCTTTTTGCTTTACTATGCATGCATTTGCTGCAGCAGCAGCAGCAGCAGCTGCTGCTGCTGCTGCTGCTGCTGTTGCTGCTGGCTTGCGGGCTTTCGCTGCTGTTGCCAACTGGCCTTGTTCGTTTGCTGCTGCTGCGCTGCTGCTGCGCTGCTGCTGCTGCAGTTGCTGGAACAGCAGAAACTGTGCATCGAGTTCTTGCTGCTGCTGCTGCTGCTGTGGCAGCAGCAAACGAGGAGGCTCTCAGCAGCTACCCGATTCTTTGGCTCATCGGCATCACTTGCATCGCACTGCTGGTCTGCTGCTGCTGCTGCTGCTGCTGCTGCTGCTGCTTTTTCTACCGCTGCTGCTGCTGCTTCTTTTGCTGCTGCTGCTGCTGCCCGTTTTACTGATTTTGATGCTGCTGCTTCTGCCATTGCTGCTGCTGCTGCTTTTGCCGCTATTGCTGCTGCTGCTGCTGCTATCGCCCCTGCTGCTGCTGCTGCTTCTTCTGCTGCTGTGCTTTGTCTTCTACCAGTTTGCTGCTGCCGAGCTTATGTGTCTCTTTGCTGCTGCTGGTGTCTCCTTTCAGCTGACAAGCCGGCTGCTGTTCGGCCGGTTCTTTCCGCTGTGGGGCAGCAGCAGCAGCAGCAGCACGCAGCAGCAGGAAGCAGCAGCTGCTGCTGCGCTGCAGTCCCTGCTGAAGCAGCCGCAGATGCAGTCTCTCTTTGTGAATGCCAAGAAGGCTTCGCTGCTGTGTCAGGCTGCTGCAGCAGGCAGCAGCGGCACCCCCAGCAGCAGGGTAAGCAGCAGCAGCAGCAGCAACAGCAGCAGCAGCTGCTGCTGCAGCAGTAGCAAATCCACGAGCTGCAGCAGCAGCAGCAGCCTCAGCAGCAGCTGTCGCAGTAGCAGATACAGCAGCTGTACCAGATACAGCAGCTGCAGCAGCAGCAGCAGCTGCAGCAGCTGCTGCTGCAGCAGCAGCTGCAGCAGCAGCAGCAGCAGCAGCAGCAGCAGGGCAGGGTGTATGTACAACAGGGTTTGCATGCATGCTTCTGTGGGGCAGACTGCAAACCAAACTGCGGGCCAGGACTCGGATGTGCTGCAGCAGCTGCAGCAGCGGCTGACGCACTTCCTAGAGCAGCAGCAGCAGCAGCTGCAGCAGCAGCAGCAGCAGCTCCTCAGCCAGGCGCAGCAGCTGTCGGAAGCAGTGGAGGCGCAGTCGCGCTTTGCCCTCTTCATGGCTCAGATCTTAAAGTGAGTCAGCAGCAGCAGCAGCAGCAGCAGCAGCTGCAGCAGCAGCAGCAGCAGCAGCAGCAGCAGCAGCAGCTACAGCAGCAGCAGCTGAAGCAATAGTATTAGTGCCCTTGTTTGCTGCTGCGTCTTCCCTGTCTTTGCTGCAGGCACATGTCCATGAGCGGGGGCCAGCCGGTCCGTTGTCCGTGCTGCTGCTGCTGCTACCGCTGCTGCTGCTGCTGCTGCTGCTGCTGCTGCTCCTGCTGCTGCTGCTGCTGCTGCTGCTGCTGCTGCATGCGCGGGCTTGTGGCTGCATGCATTTGCAGGGCCCCGAAATGGACTTGCCGGAGTTTATGTCTCGCTCGCAGCAGCAGCAGGACGGCAGCAGCAGCCTTGCTGTTGCTGCTCAAGATCTCTTCGACATGGTGTCTCCAAGACTGTCTCTTCAGGGCTCCACGGGTCTGCTGCTGCTGCTGCTGCTGCTGCTGCTGCTGCTGCTGCTGCGGGTGTGGCGGCGGGCGGTGCTGCTGCTTTTGGCGCCGTTGCGAGCTTGCTGCTGCAGCTGCTTGTGTCTCTGTTGCTGCTGCTGCTGCTGCTGAAGCAACATCAGTTTGTTTTGAGCTGCTGCTGCTGCTTGTGCTGCGCAGAATTGCATGATGGGCCCAGTGCAGCAGCAGCAGCAGCAGCAGCAGCAGGGAAGCCTCCCCTCAGCAGCATGAGCAGCAGCGAGTCCCACATACCAACTCAGAGGCCACGCGGCAGCCCGACGCTGCTGCCGCCGCCGCAGCAGCAGCAGCAGCAGCAGCAGCAGCAGCACTTTCTTGATATGCCGCCCTTGCCGCCCCCCAAGCAGCAGCCGGTGGGTAGGCAGCAGCAACTGCCGCAGCAGCAGCAGCAGCAGCAGCAGCAAGACCAGCAGCAGCGCTTGCTGCACCATCCGCAGCAGCGGGGAGGGCCCTTCAGTGACGTTCCTCAGCAGCAGCAGCCACAGCAGCAGCAGCAGCAGCAGCAGCAGCAGCAGCAGCACGACCCTTCTTTGGCTGCTGCTGCCCCTGATGTCCGAGACAGATTTTTGGGCTCAACAGACACCCCAGTGCGGCGAACAAGCTTCGAAGGCGGTAGGTAGCAGCAGCAGCAGCAGCAGCAGCAGCAGCAGCAGCAGCAGCAGTAGGAGCACGAGCAGTAGCAGCAGCAAGAGCAGCAGCAAGAGCAGCAGCAGTAGGAGCAGCAGGGAGGTTAGCAGCAGCATC
>NW_013654330.1:22500-30329 GCF_000499385.1 Eimeria necatrix
AGCATGCACAGCAGCAGCACATGCAGCCGCAGCAGCAGCAATACTTGCAGCAGCAGCAGCAGCAGCAGCAGCAGCAGCAGGTCCCCGTACCTCTAGAGGATTTGTACGCGTCACTTAAGGACCCTCTGGGGCTACTGCAGCAGCAGCAGCAGCAGCAGCAGCAGCAGCAGCAGCAGCAGCAGCACTAGCTGGTGCATGCAGAACCAATTCTTTTAAAGTCGGAAATAAATTAGAGACAAAAAGTGTCTCCATTCTACACAGGGGCCCCTCCAGTACCCTGGGGGCCCCCAGAGGCCCCCAACGCTCCTGGGGGGCCCCCAGGGGCCCCCAGGGGCCCCCAGGGGCCCCCCAGGTTGCTGGGGGCCCCCCGGGGCCCCCCTAGGCTTCTGGGGGCCCCCCGGGGCCCCCGGGGGCCCCCAGGGGCCCCCCAGGCTGCGGTGGGGGGCCCCATGTTGGTTTTTCGGTTGCTTTGGGGCCCCAGGGGCCCCCTTTATTCTGCTGTTGGGGGGCCCCAGGGGCCCCCCTTTATTCTGCTGTTGGGGGCCCCCAGGGGCCCCCCTCACGCTGCTGAGGGGCCCCCAGGGCCCCCGCTTGGCTACTAGGGGCCCCCCAAGACTAGGGGCCCCCAGGGGCCCCCAGGCTGCTGCTGCGGTGGGTCACTAAGGGCCCCTGGGGGCCCCCGAGAACCCTTTGGGGCCCCCAAGGCCCTTCGGGGCCCCTGGGGGTCTTTAAAGGCCCCTGGGGGCCCCTGGGGGCCCCTTAGGACCCTCACGCGCTACAGGGGGGCCCCCAGGGGCCCCCGACCCTACTGACTCTTTTGAGTTTTGAGTTGTGGGTTTTTGTTGGTTAGAAATATAAAAAGAGACAAATAAATAAATGCCAATAAAAGATAAATGCCAATAAAAGATAAATGCCAATAAAAGAGACACTCTGCTGCTTAGCTGCTGCTGCTAGTCTGCAGCCATTGGGGGGCCCCCCAGGGGCCCCCCAGGGGGGCCCCTGCGGACCCCGGGGGGCCCCTTGGGGGCCCCCATTGGGGGGCTCCCCATGGGGGCCCCCTGGGGTTCTCCCAGGTGGCCCCTGAAGGGGCCCCCCATGGGGGCCCCCCGGGGGGCCCCCCTAGGGGCCCCCATAGGGGCCCCCATAGGGGCCCCCATGGAAGCCCCTGTGTGGGCCCCCAGGGGAGCTCCCGTGGGGGCCCCCGTGGGGGCCCCCACGGGGGCCCCCGAGGAGGCCATGGGGGCCCCCGAAGGGGCCATGGGGGCCCCCGAGGGGGCCATGGGGGCCCCCTGGGGGGCCCCCAGGGGGGCCCCCGGGGGGGCCCCCCGGGGGGGCCCCAGGGGGGCCCCCGGGGGGGCCCCCAGGGGGGCCCCTAGGGCCTCTGGAAGAGCTGCGCGGCGGCCAAGATGGACGGATTCTCTTTTAAGAACATGAAGGAGAGTTTGAGCAGATTCTAAAATCTGAAAAAGACAAAAAGAGACAAAAAGAGACAAAAAGGGATTTAAAAAAGATAAAAAGATATTTTAAAAAGACAAAAGGGGATTTAAAAAAGGAAAAAAAGGAGACAAAAAAAGCCAAAGGAGACTCCAAATGGGGGAGGCAAGTGAGGGAAAAAAGAGACAAATAAGGAGACAAAAAAAGACAAAGTTGGGGAGAAAAAAAACAAAAAGAGGCAAAAAAGGGACAAAAAAAGACAAATGAAGAGACAAAAAGGGGACAGATAAAAGGACAAAAAGGAGACAAATGAGGAGACAAAAAGGAGACAACAAAGGGGACAACAAAGGGGACAAAAAAGGACAAAAAAGAGAGAAAAAGAGACAAAAAAGAGACAAAAAAACGGGTAGAAAGGGGCAAAAAGAGGTAAAAATTGGACAAACAAGAAGACAAAAGGGAGACAAAGAAAGAGACAAATAAGCCGACAAATAATAAAGCAAAAAGGAGACAAAAAGGAGACAAAAAAGGGATAAAAATGGGACAAAAAAGGGACAAAAAGAGACAAAAGGAGACAAAAAGAGACGAAAATTGGGCAAAAAAGGGCAGAAAAAAGACAAGAACTCGACAAATAAGAAGGCGAAAAGGAGACAAATGGGGAGACAAATAAGGAGACAAAAAGGAGACAAAAAAGGGACAAAAAAGAGACAAAAAAAGGGACAAAAAAGGACAAAAAAGGACAAAAAATGACAAAAAAAGACCAAAAAGAGACAAAAAGAGACAAAAAGAGACAGACTTTGGTGTAGGCGCCTTCGGTCTCTTCGATGGTTTTGTCGTATTCGCTTCGGGCGTGGATTTTGCGGGCGAGACTTTCTGAAAAAAAAATAAAAAAAAAAAAGAAAAAAAAATAAAAAAAAGAAAGTTTTGGCCAAAAAAGGAGACAATTGGAGACAATTAAAGACCATTTGAAGGCCTTTAAAAGAATTTAAATTAATTTAAATTAAATGGCAGCAAATGCGAAAAAAAAGGAGACAGTTGGAGACAAATTCGAAAAAAAATAAAAATAATTGGAGACAATTTGAAACTATTTGAAACAATTTAAAGCAATTAAATGCATTTTTAATTAATTATAATTAATTATAATTAATTTAAATTAATTATAATTAATTATAATTAATTTAAATCAATTTAAATCAATTTAAATCAATTTAAATTAATTTAAATTAATTAAAATTAATTAAAATTAATTAAAATTAATTAAAATTGATTAAATTGATTTAAAACAATTAGTGGGGATTTAAAGTAATTAAAATCACTTTAAAACAATTAATAGCAATTAAAATTAATTAAATCGATTTAAAATAATTAAAACTAATTTAAAGTAATTTAAATTAATTTAAATTAATTTAAAGCAATTAATCCTGCTGCTGCTGCTGTTGCTGCTGCTGCTGCTGCTGCTGCTGCTGCTGCTGCTGCTGCTGCTGCTGCTGCTGCTGCGTGTTTACCTTTAAGCCGCTGCAGTCTCTCTTGCAGCAAAGCAATTTCTTTTTGTATTTTTTCTTTGTCTCTTTCTTCCTGAACAAAAAAAGCAAATTCTCAAAAGATATATTTACAAAAGCAGCAAACTCGCTGTTGCTGCTGCTGCTGCTGCTGCTGCTGCTGCTGCTGCTGCTGCTGCTGCTGCTGCTGCTGTGGTTGCTGCTGCGGCTGCAGCAGCTGCTGCTGCTGCGGCTGTTGCTGCAGTCGCTGCTGCGGGTGCAGCTGCGCTTGCTGCTGCTGCTGTGGCTGCTGCCATAGTCGTTGAGCAGTTTGCTGCTGCAGCTGCTGCTGCCTCTCCTGTTGCTGCGCTCTCTGCTGCTGCCTTTGCTTCTACAGCACGCGCTGCTGCTGCTGCTGCTGCTGCTGCTGCTGCTGCTGCTTCCAAAGCTGCTGCTGCAGTCTTTCTGCAGCTTCATGTCCCGTAGCTGCCGACGCGCCATCTGCTGCAGCTTTGAGCGCTGCATTAGGCGCTGCTGCTGTTGCTGCTGCTGCTGCAGCAACTACTGCTGTTGCTGCTGCTGCTGCTGCTGCTGCTGTTGCTGCTGCTGCTGCTGCACTGACCTGCTCTATCTGGCGGTTGACTTCGTCTCTCTTCCTCTTGAGGTCTTCGATGCACTGGACGAGTTCGCTGTTGTAGTTCTGCAGGTTGGTGTTGGCCACGGCCATTTCCGGAGCGGGCGAAAAGACAAAAAGAAGCAAAATGGTTCATTTAAACCACTGAATTGGCGAATTAGTCCATTTAAACCACCAAA
Source organism: Eimeria necatrix (assembly GCF_000499385.1). Classification (NCBI taxonomy): domain Eukaryota; phylum Apicomplexa; class Conoidasida; order Eucoccidiorida; family Eimeriidae; genus Eimeria; species Eimeria necatrix. The sequence continues at coordinate 26,223 of NW_013654330.1, forward strand.
TTCTTCTTAATTGAATCAAATGGAACAAATCAAGGGGCTATACGGGGGTCACATCTTTTAAATTCGAGGAAATCGAAAAAACCGAACTCCTGCTGCTGCTGCTGCTGCTGCTGCTGCGCTGCTGCTGCTGCTGCTGCTGCTGCTTCTTTCTGTGTAAAATCGCAGCTTGTTTAAAATTTTAAATTAAATTTTCATTTTAAAAAACCGAAAATTTGAACGTTTTGGAAAAGTTGGTTTTGGACAGGGTGGGGTTGTTGTTAGGGGCTTGCGGCTGCTGCATGCAAACCCTAAACCCTAAACCCTAAACCCTAAACCCTAAACCCTACAGCCCGCGCCTTAAACCCCAAACCCTAAACCCTTATCTGTATTTCTACTCGTTAAACCACTAGGGTTTTGCCTTCCGCGGCTAAAGATAACAAAGCCGTACCATAACCACTAGCAGCAGCAGCAGCAGCAGCAGCAGCAGCTGCTGCTGCTGCTGCTGCTGCTGCTGCTGCAGCTGCTGCTTATAAATACTCATTGAACAGCGCGCTTTTACTAATTGCCGCCTTTTAATGAATTCAAAAATTTTTAAAATATTTTTGAAATTTCGAAATAACTTTTCACATGAAAGGAACATAAAACAAAATATTTCATTTTATTTCACTTTTAAAATAAAATAAAATAAAACAAATAAAATAAAATAAAATAAAATAAAATAAAATAAAATAAAATAAAATAAAAATAAAACAAAATCATTTGTTCGAAATGTGCCTTTATAGAAATGCCTGAAAATGAAATTATTCAAAAATATAATTTGAAGAAAATATAATTTTTTCAAATGCCATTAAATGCCAATATGCTGCAGAAGCTGCAGCAGCAGCAGCAGCAGCAGCAGAGCAGCAATACCAGCAGCAGCAATAATGGCAGCAGCAGCAGCAGCAGCAACGGCAGCAAGAGCAGCTACAATAGCAGCAGAAGCAACAACAGCAGCAATAGCAGCAGCAGCAGCAGCAGCAGAAGAAACAGCAGCAGCTGAAGCAGCTGTAGCAAAAGAAACAGCAGCGGCAGCGACAGCTGAAGCAGCAGAAGCAGCAGCAGCAGCAGCAGCAGCAGCAGCAGCAGCAGCAGCAGCAGCAGCAGCAGCAGCAGCAGCAGCAGCAGCATGCACAAGCGCATGCATGCATTTGATTTGCTTTTTTTTGAGAATTTCATTTGAAGAGAATTTTGGAAAAAATGGAAATAAAATAAAAATTAAAAAATAAAAAAATTAAAATCTTTTCGAAATAAATTTAAAATGCATTTTTATTTAATGACAAACAAATTCTAAAAATTAAATTTATTTCCCCTTTTGCATGCGCATGCAAATGTTTGATTCGAAGATTTGTTTTTTCGAATTCAACAACTGCGCCATGAGGTCTAGGGTTTAGGGTTTAGGGTTTAGGGTTTAGGGTTTAGGGTTTAAGCGGCAGTCGGTGGCCACCACGCTTATCCCCGCCTCATTCTGCCAAACCAACCAAAAAGGGTTTAGGGTTTAGGGTTTAGGGTTTAGGGTTTAGGGTTCAGTCGGGGGTCTCTTGGCTCCTGTGCTGCTGCTAGGGTTTAGGGTTTAGGGTTTAGGGTTTAGGGTTTAGGGTTTAGGGTTTAGGGTTTAGGGTCTTAGCCTGGCCCTGATGGAGTCCATCAGCGGCTTCAAATGTTCTGCTGCAGAAGGAGACAGAGAAATGATCTCGTGGCAGCTAGTTAGGGCCTGCAGCAGCTGCTGCTGCTGCAGCTGCAGCAGCGCCTGCTGCAGCAGCAGCGGCAAATGGCCAGGGTGCAGCAGCCGGGCCTGCACACACAGACGCAGCACTGCTGCTGCTGCTGCTGCTGCTGCTGCTGCTGCTGCTGCAGCTGCCAGCAGCAGAAACAGCAGCAGCAACAGAAACAGCAGCAGGAGACGCAAGATCCGCGGCAGCAGCAGCAGCAGCAGCAGCAGCAGCAGCAGCAGCAGGTCTAGTGTCTCCAAAAGTGTCTCCTAATTACCTCTGAATAATGTTTTGCTGCTTCCGAGTATTTCTTTTGCTTCTCACAAACCCTAGCTAAGATTTGTGAGGACTTATAGTTGGGGCCCAGAGCTGCTGCTGCTGCTGCTGCTGCTGCTGCTGCTGCTTCTAGCTGCCGGTCGGCGAGCAGCAGCTCTGCCAGCAGCAGCTGCACCCTCGCAGTCTCTTCGGCGAGCCTGGTGGGTTCTGTGGCTGCTGCTGCTGCTGCTGCTGCTGCTGCTGCGCCCACTGTTGCTGCTGCTGCTGTTGCTGCTGCTGCTGCTGCTGCTCCCTCCGCCTGTGCTGCTGCTGCTTGCTGCAGACAGTCTCTAGCCTTTGCGGGCAGCCCCAAAACAACATAAGCTTCTGCTGCAACTCGCTGCGCATGCATGTACGGCAGCAGCAGCTGGTGCTGCAGCTGCTGCTGCTGCTGCTGCTGCTGCTGCTGCTGCAGCTGCTGCAGCAGCTGCTTCACCCGCTGCAGCGCAGCTTCCGCCTCCGGCCGCCGCCGCAGCAGCACAGCCAACTCCTGTCTGTACAGCTGAGTTGGCTGCAGCAGCTCAAGTGTCTCCTTTGTGTCTCCTTTTGTCTCTTCCCAAAACTTCAGCAGCAAGTCAGCAGCAAGCAGCACGAAGTCCCTGCTGCTGCTGCTGCTGCTGCTGCTGCTGCTGCTGCTGCTGTTGCTGCTGCTGCTGTTGCTGCGGCTAATGCTGCTGCTGCTGCTGCTGCTGCTGCTGGAGGCGGCGGTGGCTTCTTGCTGCGGCAGCTGCAGCAGCTGCAGCAGCTGCTGCTGCCCGAGTTTCTCCCAGGGCCTGGGCTGCAGGTGTGCTGCTGCTGCTGTTGCTGCTGCTGCTGCGTCGAAGCCTGCTGCAGCAGCAGCAGCAGACAGCAAACTGGCCAGCCGCTTCCGCGGGGAACTCTGCTGCAGCAAATCCAAATCCGTAAAGCCAAAAGGCCGCAGCAGCAGCTCCAGCTGCTGCAGCAAACTCAACTGCAGCAAACCAGGAAAAGCTTTTGCTGCAGCAAACTGCTGCAGCGCCTCCACTGGCCGGCAGCGCCACCTGCAAGCAGCAAAAATAAATTAAATAAACTAAATTAATTAATTAATTAATTAATTAAATTAAATAAATTAAATAAATTAAATAAATTAAATATATTAAATAAATTAAATAAATGATATAAATAAATTTATAAATGGAAATTAATAAAAAAATAAAAAGGAATAAAAGAAATAAAAAAGAAATTTAAGAAATTTAGGAAATTAAGGAAATTAAAAGAAATTAATGAATAAAAAGAAATTTTAGAAATTAAAGAAATTAAATAAATAAATAAAAAGAAATAAAAGAAATTAAAAATAATAAAATAAATAAATAAATAAATTAAACACATAAAATAAACAAAGTAAATACATAAACAAATGAATAAACAAGTAACTAAACAAATAAATGAATAAATAAATAAATAAATAAAATAAATAAATAAATAAAATAAATAAATAAAATAAATAAATAAATTAAATAATTAAATAAATAAATAAAATAAATAAAATAAATAAATGAATAAATAAAAGAAATAAAAGGAGACAAAAGGAGACAGTCGAAAAGCTACAAGTGTAAAAGATAAGTACTGAAAAAAATGCCCCAGCAAGACTCGAAACCCTAAACCCTAAACCCTAAACCCTAAACCCTAAACCCTAAACCCTCGATTAGTTCTTTTTTCGCTAAACCCTAAACCCTTTTGGGATTTGGGATTTGGGACTTCCAAAGACAAGAAACCCCCGCCATTAAGCGGCAAAAGAACTAATCGAGGGTTTAGGGTTTGCAAACCCTAAACCCTCGAACCCTAAACCCTAAACCCTAAACCCTAAACCCTATTGGGATTTGGGATTTGGGACTTCCAAAGACAAGAAACCCCCGCCATAAAGCGGCAAAAGAACTAATCGAGGGTTTAGGGTTTGCAAACCCTAAACCCTCGAACCCTAAACCCTAAACCCTAAACCCTAAACCCTAAACCCTAAACGCTAAACCCTAAACCCTGAAGGTTTCTGTTCTTTGGGGGCGGTAAAAGCGGCAAAAGAACTAATCGAGGGTTTAGGGTTTGCAAA
>NW_013654331.1:0-10000 GCF_000499385.1 Eimeria necatrix
AATGAATTAAATGAATTAAATGAAGCATTTGGGGAAATTAAATGAATTAAATGAATTAAAAGGATCCATTAAATGGATCAAATGGACTAAAATGCAGCATTTGAGGGAATTAGATGGAATAAATGAATTCAAATGAACTATAAATGGACTAAATGGATCAAAATGATTCATTAAATGAATTAAATGGATTAAATGATCCATTAAATGGATTAAATGAATCAAAATGATCACCGAATGGATTAAATGGATTAAAAGGGTCCTCTAAGTGGATTAAATGGACTAAAATAGTCCATCAAAAGACTTAAATGATGCAAATACTCAATTAAATGATTTAAAAGGATTAAAATTGTCCATTAAATAAATTGAAAGAACTGAATTGGGAAAAACGCAGGAGGCGCGCGGGGGTGGGGTGTACATACACCGGAAAGTCACCTGTGTCGAGGCGCAGCACTTGGCACTTTTCGGCGAATTGGTGCATTGTAGTTTTATTTTTTTGATGATTAGTTTTATATTTTTGAATTAATTCATTATAAATGTCCACGAAGTCCAAAAAGTCCCGAATTTGCTGCTTCTGCGGCAGCGCGAGCAGCGGCAGCGCGTAGCGGGTGCTGCGGTGTACGTACACCTGGCAGCTGGCTGCTTCCCGGTACTGCAGCAGCAGCGACATCAGCAGCACCTGGGCGAGCGGCCACAGCGCCGCTTTTGCTGCTGCTGCTTCCCCGCTGCAGCGTGCTGCAGCAAACTGTGCTGCTCTTTCCCCCAGCAGCAACTCTCCATCAAAACTTAACCCCAAAGCTGTCCCCAGCAAATTCCCGGGGCCCGCGAGAGGGGCCTCGGGCTTGTCCCGCCGCCGCTGGCCCAGCAGCCGGCCCGCCACACGAGCTGCAGCAGCAGCAGCAGCAGCAGCAGCAGCAGCAGCAGCAGCAGCGGCGGAAGCAAGTAGAATTGGCTGGCAGTTTGAGGTCGGGGAATAGTGCAAGAGTGTTAGGACGGAAATAAATGAAAAGATAAATAAATGCAAAGATAAATAAATGAAAAGATAAATAAATAAAAGGATAAATAAAAGAAAACAGAAATAAATGGAAGCAGAAATAAAAGAATAAACAGAAATAAATGGAAAAGCAGGAGAAGAGGAAATGACGGAAGCCGCAGCAAACGAGCTGCTGCAGCAGCAGCAAAGGAGCTGCTGCAGCAGCAGCAAAGGAGCTGCTGCAGCAGCAGCAAAGGAGCTGCTGCAGCAGCAGCAAACGAGCTGCTGCAGCAGCAGCAAAGGAGCTGCTGCAGCAGCAGGAAAGAGCTGTTAGTTGGGTTTTTCTCACCAGCATCAATGCAAAGTCTGGCAGCTTTAAGGACACTTTTATTTGTTTCTTTATTTCCCTTTATGGCTTTTGTGTCCAGCGCAGTTTGCAGCTGCAGCGCCACCCAATCTGCTGCTGTGGGGGCCCCCTCCACCACTTGGGGGGCCCCCCAGCTGCGGCTGAGGGCCCCCTGCAGCAGTTCAAACACTGAGGCATTCAGGGCCCACGCCAGACACGCGGCCCCCACAGAAACCAGCCTGCTGCTGCTGCTGCTGCTGCTGCTGCTGCTGCTGCTGCTGCTGCTGCTGCTGTCGCTGCTGCTGCTGCTGCTGTTTAGAAAAGATATGAGGTGAGCCACAGTTTGCTCCCGCACGGCCTTGGAAGGGACTTCCAAGTTTAAAGGAAATTCTTCGCAGTCTGCGAAAATGGAAATTCGAATTTAATTATTTTTCTATTTTTATAATTGAATTCATTTTCTGCAATTAATTCCAAATTAATTCCAATTTAATTCCAAATTAATTCCAAATTAATTCCAAATAATTCATTTGCAATCAACTAATCCCCACTCACGCTCGGGGCTCGGCCGCGGGGGCCCCTCGGGGGGCCCCTGGGGGGCCCCCCGGGGGCCCCCCTCGCGTGGGGCGGGGGGTACTGGGGTTTTGGGGGAGGGGGGAAGGGGCTCTGCAAAAAGAAAAAACAAATGTTTTATTTAATTCAATTCACTGATCGCTAGCTAGCTAGCTAGCTAGCTAGCTAGCTGATAATCTTGCTGTTTTATTGATTGGCTAGCTAGCTAGCTAGCTATTTGACAATCTTGCTGTTTATTAGATTGGCGAGCTAGCTAGCTAGCTAGCTAGCTGTAGTAGTGGCTAGCTAGCTGGTAGAGACCGTCGGCGCGCCGGCTTGTGTAGCTGAGTTGGTAGCTATCTGGCTAGCTAGCTAGCTAGCTAGCTAGCTAGCTGCTGAGACTAGCTGGTTGACTAGGTAGCTAGCTAGCCACGCGGCCTCGCAAGCAAACTAGCTAGCTGGCTAGCTAGCTATCTCTTTAGCGAGTTAGCTAGCTAGCCGTACAAACTGGCCAGAAAGCTAGCTAGCTAGCTAGCTAGCTAGCTGCTCATGTTTTTTGTTTACCTGCTTCCGCCTTTTCTGGCTCTGGCGGAATGAAGGTTTTTTTCTTTTCTTCTTCTTCTGCAGCAGCAAAAAAGAAAAAAAAATGCATTTCTCGAGTTTGTTGCTTTTTGGATTTTTGCACTTTTGGAAACATTAATTTCGTCGAAGTTTTTATTTTAATTTTATTTTAATTTTATTTTAATTTCGCATTTCGAAAGCCGCATTTGTTTGCGCTGTTCAAGTGTATGTACACTGCAGGGAAACAAAGAAGAATTCAGATTTAATTAAATGCCAATTTGGTTTTTTAATTTTCAATTAATCTTTTCTGTTGTTTGTTGAAGTTCAAAATGACAAAAAGATGAAACATTTTCTTTAAATTTAATTCTTAAGGAGACAAAAATAGAACAAAAGAAGAAAAGATAATTCTTTTTAATTTATTTTATTTTTATTTTATTTTAAATCAAAAAAGAATTCAAAAATTTTAATTCATTTTCGTTTTTGCACCTTCAGGCTTTTTTTCTTTTGGGACTATGGGCGGCACAGCCGGAAGGGCCTCTGCAGCAAAAGTCCAAATTGGCAGAAACATAAATAAATAAATAAATAAATAAATAAATAATAAATAAATAAATAAAAATAAATTAAAAAATAAATAAATAAATAAATAAATAAGTAAATAAATAAATGATTTAAAAGAAGTAAATAAGGCAAAATTTCGGTGGAGAAAGAATGAATTCGCTTTTGAGTCGACAGAGCCCAAGAGATAAAAGCAGAATTAGAAGTTTATATTTTGCATTTTATAAATTAAATATCTTTTTAAAATTTAATTTTAAATATTTAAACTTAATATTTTTTAAATTTAATTTCCTTTTCGCTTTTCGTTCATGAGAAGGACTGGTGTACGTACACCCGAATGCGCATGCAAGGCGCGCTGAGGTGTACGTACACCAGAGAAAATTGGAAATTATAAATCCAAATTTGAACACAAAGGAAAGAATTTATATATTTAATTAATATGAATTAAAAGAATTAATTTATATTTCTATTTTTTATCTTTTGGTGAATGCAAATCTGTCAAAAGATGAAAAAATATCAAAAACTTCCCCACTATTGCATTTAATTCCATTTAAATTGTTTTCTTTTTTTGCCAAAGACAAAAAGACACTTGTGAAAAGAATTAACATTTAATTAACTCAAAATTAAAAACTGAAAATACCTTTTGGCGCAGGAGGGGCTTCAGCTGCAAATCCAGAAAAGAAAAAAACAGAAAACAAAAAAGTTCACATGCATGCAGCGAGAGCTTCGCATAACTGCCGTGCTGCTGCTACTGCTGCTGCTGCTGCTGCGCAGCTGCTGCTGCTTCCGCTGCTGCTGCTGCTACTGCTACTGCTACTGCTACTGCCGCTGCTGCTGCTGCTGCTGCTGCTGCTACTGCTGCTGCTGCTGCTGCTGCTGCACTTGCCTGTGACGGTGAATGGCACAACGGTATCTGTCTTTGCACTTTCGATTATTTTGTTTAAGTCCGCGAGAACATTAATTTCTCTCAAGTTCCATTTGTTGACACTTCGAGCTTCCTGGAGTTCGGACTTGCCGGAGGCTTCGAGCAGCTTGTTTTGAATTGCTGCTTGCTGCTGCAGCAGCTGCTGCCGCACCAAGTCCAAAGACCACTGGTCCACTGGTCCACTCAAGTGGACCACCAGTGGACCACTGGTGGGTTCGAAGTGGAGCACTGCGCGGCCGCCGGAGGGCAGCGCGAGCAGCGCCTCGGCGAGTCCGAGTTGAACTGAAAAAGTGGAAAGCAAGGGAAAGCAGAACTAAAACGCCTTTTGGCAATTTAATACTTCTAAATTCAATTATTTTATTTATTTTCCTTCATTTTGACCCCTTATGGGCCCATTTGCAGCTAATTTTGATCAGCTTTCCACTTTTTCAAATTTGCAAAAGTTGAATTGCCCCCACCTCGCGACGGCGGCGGCTGCTCTTCTGCGGGCTTCGCCGGAAGAGTTGGAACGGCAACAGCAGCAGGAGTTTCTTTTTTTTGTTCTAATTTAAAAAGAAAAAGAAAAAAGAAAAAAGAAAAAAAGAAAAAAAAAGAAATTCAGAAAATGCAATCCCAAAGTTGCAAAGGGATGCAGCCAGCTCCCCTGTCCAGCTCCTTGCGCAGCTCTGGCGCTGTGCCCTCTTTCAGGGCTTAGGGTTTAGGGTTTAGGGTTTAGGGTTTAGGGTTTAGGGTTTGAGGCAGCAGCGCACCTTTCTGGGGAGGCGCTTCAGCTGAAGAGGTTGCAGCAGCAGCAAAAAGAAGCAAAAGAAGCAAATAAATGCATTTTAAATAAATTTCTGATAATTTGCAAATTAAATGCGCAGCAAAATAGAAGTGGCAGCAGCAACTTGCTGTTTCGCCGGGCTTCCCTTCAAGGGTTTAGAGTTTAGGGTTTAGGGTTTAGGGTTTAGGGTTTGCCTGTGACGGAGATGGGAACAGCTTGTTTGTCTTTGGCGCTTTGGACAATTTGCTGCAGAGTGGCCTCGACATTAAGATCTTTAAGAGTCCATTTGTTGACATTTCTGGCTTCTTGAAGTTCAGCTTTTTGCGCATTTTCCAAAACCCTTTCTTGAATTTGCTGCTGCTGCTGCTGCTGCAGCAAAGCCCCCCGCACGTCCTCCAGGCTGCAGTGGTCCACTGGTCTCGGCAAGTGGACCACTAGGGGGTTTTTGCTGGGCTGCAGGTGCAGCGAGGCTCTTTGGCCCGAAGGCAGCAGCAGCAGCACTTCTTGAAGTCCGAAAGAAACTGCAGCAAAGTGCGCAAAAGCAGGTCCATTGGTGCTGCAGTTTCGACAGATTTGTCCAATTTAAAAAGAAAGAAACATTCAAATTCAAAAAAGATCCAAAATGCTCTTTTCAACTTCTAAAAACTCCCATTTTCACCTTCAGAAGGAGCTGCTGCTGCTGCTGCTGCTGCTGCTGCTGCTGGTGCTGCTGCAGGCGGAGGGCTGGGCGCGGGCGGCGGCGCCTCTTCTGCAAAACGCGCAGACGCAGCTGCTAGGGTTTAGGGTTTAGGGTTTAGGGTTAAGGGTTAAGGGTTTAGGGTTTAGGGTTTAGGGTTTAGTGCGGGGATGGGGCTGCAGACCTTTGGGCGTGGGCGGCTCGGGAGCTGCAGAAAAGCAGCAGCAAAATGAAACGAAGACAATTCAGAAAAAAGCAAATGAAATGATTTAAATTCTTTTTTTGTTTTATTTGCATCAAAAATGATCTTTAAATGAGAAATAAATAATTAAAAACTTATTTTAATTCATTTATTTCAAAAAAGATTTTTCAGATTTTCAAATTTCGAAATTTCCCAAAAACTCACGCCGGGGTTTCGCAGCAGACGGCGGCTCGAAGACCTCTGGAGGGCCACAAAAGCAGAAAAGCAAAATAAATAAATAAATAAATAAATAAATAAATAAATAAATAAATAAATGAATGAATAAATAAATAAATAAATAAATAAATAATAAATGAATAAATAATTGAATAAATGATGGAAATAATAAATAAATGAGCGAAGAAAAACGCGAAAATTCGAATAAAAGCAGCAGCAAAAGCGCCGCTCTGAGGATTTAATTGTGGCTTTAATGTTTTCAATTTGAAATAAAAAGGAATTTTAAATGAAAAAATAAAAGATAAGGATTTAATTGTGGCTTTAATGTTTTCAATTTGAAATAAAAAGGCATTTAAAAGAAGAAATAAAAGAAAAGGACTAAACTGTGGCCTTTAAAGTTTTCAATTTGAAATAAAAAGGCATTTAAAAGAAGAAATAAAAGAAAAGGATTTAATTGTGGCTTTAATGTTTTCAATTTGAAATAAAAAAGCATTTAAAAGAAAAAATAAAGGAAAAGGATTGAATTGTGGCCTTTAAAGTTTTCAATTTGAAATAAAAGGCATTTAAAAGGAGAAACAAAAGAAAGAAAGGCTTTTGTGTTTGCTTTTTTTTGCAAGTGCTGAGGTGTACAGACACCGCGCACTCTTGGATAACTCCTCCTGCACGTCCAGCCCCAAAGCTTCCCACTTTTGAATTTGTTCTTTGGACCATTTGACATCAGAAGCTTGTCTGCTGAGGCAGCAGAGAAAAGCCACGAGGTCCAGCAGCTTTTCCTTGAAAGCAGCAGGAGCAGCAGCAGCACGCAGCCCCTGCTGCAGCAGCTGCTGCTGGTGCTGCTGCAGCTCCACTGCAGCAGGCGCGTACGCAGCCAGCCGCTGCAGAATGCGGGCCCGCGGCCCGTAGAAGCCGAACGGCCGCGCCTCGATCTCTGCAGCAAACTTGCTGTAGCGCTCTTCGGGGTTTTCTGTCCGCGAAAAGGCGAAGCAGGCGGGGCTTTTTGTGTCTCCAGTGGCCTGCAAATGCATGCAGCGAAGTGGAAAGCATTATTAGCTTCAAAAGGGGAAAAAACGGGGGCGAAAGACCCCAAATTGCTGCTGCTGCGCTGCTGCTGCTGCTGCTGCTGCTGCTGCTGCTGCTGCTGCGCTGCTGCTGCTGCTGCTGCTGCTCGGCTTACTGCTATGTTTAGGAAATCGCGCCGGCAAACGTCGTATTTGTAAAAAGAATGCAGCAAACCGCGGGTGTCTGCATGCACGGCGAGGGCGCTGAGGCCGGCTACGGCGAGCCAGCAGCAGGCGGCTCTCATTGCGGGGCGATCAGGGCGCAAAACGGGGGAAAAAAGGACCAAAAGAACCCAATTTTGTCATTTATTTACTTTTATTTCTTTTAATTCAAAAAAAGAAACTGAGAAACGCATTTGTGGCGCTGACGCGACACCCCGGCGCCCGCCGCAGCCTCGCATTCCAGACAGCGCTCGAGCCGCAGCAGCAGCAGGTGACTCGGCGGGAACTGCCGCTGAAACTCAGCTTTTTTCCGCTCTTTTTGTTTTAAAAAAGAATTAAAATGATTTAATTTGAATTTTATTTCCCTTTTAATGTTCAAATTCGACAAATACAACCGGAAAGCTGGAGGCGCAGCGCAGTTGAACTGGTCCAGCCGCGAGTCGGCAGCGCCGCTCTGGCACTGACCGCCCGCCGATTGCAAATTCCGTTTCTTGAAACTCCACTTTTGAATTGTTTTCTTCATTTGTTTATTCAAAACAATTTATTTAAATAAATTAAAACAATTAAATAATAATTCAAATTGAAGCTGAGGCGCAAAGAAGTGCTCGACGCGCCCGCAATCGGCCGAGATACTGAACCGGGACCCAATCAAAAAATACCGGGCTTTCTTTCGCATTTCCACTTTAAATAATATTTAATTTAATTTAATTTAATTTAAAATAATAAATCAATTCAAATTTTTATTTGATTTCGCTCAGTTTGGCTCCGAAGTCGCCCGTTTGCCCATTCTTGAATTCAGCTTGCGGTGTGCAGCTTTCCGCAACAAAGATCTTCAGATCTTGCTGGAAATATAATCAAATTTGCAGATTTGATTTGCTTTTTAAATCCAGATTTGATTTAATTTGCAAATTAAATTTTATTTCTTTTATTTGCTGCTTTAAATTCGAGTTTGTTGTAAAAGAAAAAACTGCAAATTTCCAATTTCTTGCAGTTTTCATCCGCAGTGCAGTCACTTGAGTTGCAAAGAAACACAAGTCTATTTGCGGAACTTCCCATTCAAAAGTGAATATTAAAAGTGAATTAAATTTAATTATTTAATTTAAAATAAATAATTTAATTTAATTCTCTTTTAGTTTTCACTTTTGAGCTTTCATGAAGGAGAATTTTTAGAAAATTGAAAAACAAATGCACATGCTGCTCCAAACAGTTCCAATTTTTTAAATTCAAAACAAAAAATTAATTAACTAATTTGATTAAATGACGCAGCTAAAACTGCAGCAGCAGCAGCAGCAGCAGCAGCAGCTCTAAAAGTGAATTAAGTGCAGCAAGCATTCTTGCAAATGAATAAATTTTAAATTTATTTATTTGAAAATAAAAAATTTGAATTTTTGCTGCAGTCTTTGCTGCAAGCCGCGGACTCTTATTATTAAACTGAGGGGAATAAAGCTTGTTAGGAAAACAAGCCAAATATGAAATTATAAAATAATTAAATTCAAAATTAAATAATTAAAATTAAAATCAAAAATAAAAATAAATCAAATTTGCTGCCGCATGCAGGTGATTGCTTTCTGCTGAGGCCCATATACTTTAAAAAGAGCAGCAGCAGCAGCAGCTAGAAGCAGCAGCAGCAGCAGCAGCAGCAGCAGCAGCTAGAAGCAGCAGCAACAGCAGAAGCAGCACCGCCTACGAGGAGAAACAGCAGTTACTAAGAACAGTAGCAGCAGCAGCAGCTGAGAACAGCAGCAGCAACTAAATACAGCAGCAGCAGCAGCAGCAGCAGCAGCTGATTGAGCTTAGCAACAAAAGCAAGTGACTTTTCTCACGGAAACATATAATGATTAATTTGCTTTTTGCTTTTTGCTTTTTGCTGCTCATTTGCCAGCAGCAAACTGGCAGCTTTAGTGCTGCACTTCACCTGCTGCTGCTCGTGAGCTGTTTGTACACCTCAGTCGCAATTGCTGAAGCTCCCGAGCAGCAAAAGGAGCAGCAGCAGCAGCAGCAGCAGCAGCAGCAGCAGCAGCAAAGAGACGGTTAAGCTCTGAAGGGGCAGCAGCGGAATCCGCTGCAGCAGCAGCAGCAGCGCGAGCAGCTGCAGCACAGGAGTGCTGCTGCCACAGCAGTACGAACTGCCGCAGCCCTGAAGTGCAGCAGCAGCAGCAGCAGCAGCAAGCGTGCAGCTGCAGCACTGGGAAGCAGCAGCAGCAGCAGCAGCAGCAGCAGCAAGCGTGCAGCTGCAGCACTGGGAAGCAGCAGCAGCAGCAGCAGCAGCAAAAGTGCTGCTGCTGCTCTATTGAATCCGCGGGCTGTGAAAGGAACCCTAAAAGGCCCACTGAGTGCACATTAAACAGGGGGGTGTAGCTACACCTGAAAAAGGCTTTTTTGTGAATTTAAATAAAATTAAAAGAAATTTAATTTATCGGCTTTTGTTGACTTCAAAAGAAATTCAGAAAAAAATAGAATTAAAAGAAATTTAATTTATTGGCTTTTGTTGACTTTAAAAGAAATTCAGAAAAATGCAATTTAAGTATTTTCTTTGCTTTCTGTCTATTTCGGTGAGGCCTGTTTCCCGCGGGGCCAATGGTGTCGAGACACTCGAGCAGAAAAGGCCTCAGAGTGTTATTTTATATTCATTTTTATTTTTTAATTTAATTTTATTTTATATCCTTCAGAAAAGTGGAAAGAAAGAGAAAATGCAAGAAGGCAAGCCGTTCCCAGCTCGGCTGCGAGATGGCGGGGCCCCCGGCGGCGCCCAGAGCTCCCGTTGCGCCAAATGGTTTTAATTGAGGAAATTAATCTTTAATTAAATTATTAAATGTTTAAAATAAATGAAATAAATCAAAAGTGAGGGAAGACTAGACTTTGCGCAGCCGAGACGGCACGAGGTGTCTGTACACCTCGCGCACTCGACGATGCATGCCAAGCGGATCTGCCGATCACTTCAATTCAAGTTGACTTCGAAGCTGCAAAAATGGAAAACAAATGAACTTTTTGACTTTTAAATGAAAACTAATTGAACT
>NW_013654331.1:15000-17500 GCF_000499385.1 Eimeria necatrix
GTAATTATGAAATTGCATTTTGTTGTTTTCTATTTTGCCATTTTTGCCATTAATGCCATTTTTGCCATTAATGCCATTAATGCCATTAATGCCATTAATGCCATTAATGCCATTAATGCCATTTTACTATTTTTATAATTCATTAGTTCCGTTATTTGTTATTATTATTATTATTATTATTATTATTATTATTATTATTATTATTATTATTATTATCTATTATTTGTTATTTATTATTTGTTATTTATTATTTGTTTATTCATTAATTTTTATTTACTCTCATTATAAAGCAGCAAAAGACTAATCTAAATATAACTTCGTTAATAAAAGCAAATAAACAAAAAGGCAATTATTGATATTCTCTTTTTAGTTTTAATTTTTGTTTTTAATTCCATTTGACCAGCACTTATTTATTAATGGCATTAATGGCATTAATGGCATTAATGGCATTGCAATTAAAATAATAAAATTAAAAACAAAAAAGATTAAAAACAAACAAAACTATTTAATTTCACTTTTATTTATTTTTTTATTTTATTTCCCCACCGCAAAATGTCCACCAAAAATTCCAAAGCTTCATTCACAAGACGCGCGCACTCAGAGGGGCACACTTGCTGCTGCTGCTGCTGCTGCTGCTGCTGCTGCTGCTGCTGCTGCTGCTGCTGCTGGTGTTCTTGCTCTGTTTTTGCCGCTTCCTGTGTGTTGCTGCTGCTGCTGCTGTATTTGCTGCAGAATTCTTCTATCTGCTGCAGCAGAGCTGCAGCCGACTCAAATGCTTCTTGAGGCCAGTAGCTGCTGCTGCTGTTGCTGCTGCTGCTGGCGTTGCTGCTGGCGCAGTTGCTACTGCTGCTGCTGCTGCTGCTGTCGCTGCTGCTGCTGTCGCTGCTGCTGCTGTTGCTACTGCTGCTGTCGCTGCTGTTGCTGTTGTTGCTGTTGCTGTTTTCGCTGCTGCTGCTGTCGCTGCAGCTGCTGTTCTTAGTGCCGCCGCAGTAGCTCCTACTGCCGCTGCTGCTGCTGCTGCTGCTGCTGCTGCTGCTGCTGCTGCTGCGCCTGCGGGTGGGGGAGGGCACCAAGGGGGGCCCCCGGGGGCCCCCCTCTGGGGGCCCCCCCAGGTGGGTTAGAGGGGGCCTGAGGGCATCCATGTCAGTGTTAGGGGCGTTTTTGCTGCATTATAAGGAAATTAAAAGGACTTTAAAAGGACTTTGGAGGAAAATAAACTGCAAAAGAAATTAAATGGAACTTTGGAAAGTTCGGGGCAGAGAACGGCGCGAAAAACGAGCCGCGGGGTGTACGTACACCCCAGGAGCCGCGGGGTGTACGTACACCCCAGGAGCCGCGGGGTGTACGTACACCCCAGAGCGGGAGCCGCGGGAGAAGCAGCAAAGTTTGAAAAGGACTTTTGAAGAATTAAAGACTTTTAAGGCAATTGGAGGCCCCTTTTGGCCTTTTGCTGCTGCCCGTGGCTGCTGCAGCAGCAGCAAGGGCCTGGGGAGCAGCAGGAACTTTAAATTAAAAAAAAAGATAAATCCAAGAGCAACTTCTGCTTCCGCGCCGCTGCTGCTGCTGCTGCTGCTGCTGCTGCTGCTGCTGCTGCTGCTGCTGTGGGCCCTGGGGCCCGAGGGCTGCTCTAGCGCTCCTTAGGAGAATTACTTCGAATTAAAAGATTAATTAAAACTAATTGCTTCTTAAAAAACAAACAAATACAGCAACAACGCGGGCCGCAGCTCCCGGAAGGTCGCAGAAAAGCCCTGCTGCTGCTGCTGCAGCAGCAGCAGCAGCAGCAGCGGCAGCAGCAGCGGCTGCTGCTGCTGCTGCCCGCCCCCTGAGGCTTTCTTCGCGCATGCGGCGCTCCGCGGATTTCAGAGCTTTTGTTTGTTGTCTTCTTGTCTCTTAATTAAGTCTTTTAAGGGATAAGGCGCTGCTGCTGCTGCGGCTGCTGCTGCTGCTGCTGCTGCTGCTTCCTCGAGAGGCGCTCGGGGCCTTGTCGCCTGCAGACAGAAATAAAAGTGAATTGGATTTGTCGCGGAGTGCCAAGTTGGCACGCGTTTTGGGGTGTACGTACACCTCGGGCTGTCCGTAGAAGGCGCGCTGAAGAGGGGGGAAGGAAGACTTCTTCGGGTTTTGCACTCCGGGGAAGTTGGGGCTTTCTGGGTCGGAATAAATGCAATAAAGGCGTTTAATTCATCTTTAATTGTCTAAGTTTTCCTTTTTATTCCGCGTTTCCGCTTGTTCGAGCGCCGCCGCCGGCATGGAACGGACCAGACGCCGCAGAAAGAGAAGCAAGATCCTCCAGCCTCCGCGCGCCTGAGGAGGAATCCCGGAGAATCTGCGGTTAATTTTCAAAAATAAATCCATTTCTCGAAGAATTAAACGCAAAAACTTAAAAAATAACTGAAAACTGAACGCGAGCAAATTTGGCGCGCGCGCGTGGCTGAGGTGTACGTACACCTCAGCGCTCCACAACTCGCCTCTTCCGTTTCCTCATGAAGTTCACTCGGGG
>NW_013654331.1:25000-29017 GCF_000499385.1 Eimeria necatrix
TTCGTTGTAGAACTGCTCTGCGGACTCCGCAAAGCCCGCTCGCCTTTCTGTGTCCCCTGCAGCGGCGCCAAACAAACCCTAAACCCTAAACCCTAAACCCTAAACCCTAAACCCTAAACCCTAGATCTAAACTCTCAAGGTGAAGAAATTATAATACCAAGTAAATGGAATTACATGCTCACTTTACTCGAGCAAGCGCGAAGCACCAACGACCGAAAGCCTCAACCCCCAAACCCTAAACCCTAAACCCTAAACCCTAAACCCTAAACCCTAAACCCTTGCCTATGTCTCTGAGGAGGGAAGCCACCACTGGCGAGGGTTTGGAGAGTTTAATTAAACTGAGGGCCTTTTGCTGAATGTAAAAAGAGCTTTTTGGAGCTTTGCAAAAAGACAAAAAGTGAGAAAGCCACTGGTAGATGGAAAGAGCTTCTTCATAGTCTGCAGCAGCAGCAGCAGCAGCAGGAGCAGCAGCAGCAGCTGCTGCTGCTGCAGCAGCTGCTGCTGCAGCAGCAGAGCACGCAGCAGCCAGACGCTGCAACGCAGACCCGTTTCCTGATCAGATAACGCAGGGGAAATCTTGTCATATAAACCCTAAACCCTAAACCCTAAACCCTAAACCCTAAACCCTAAACCCTAAACCCTAAAGCCGTTTTCGGTTTTTGTTGAAAGAGCTCTTCTTAGCCCTAAACCCTAAACCCTAAGCCCTAAACCGCCAATTTATGTTTTCTTCTTCTGCCGTGAGTTGTCTATTGTCGGTTTCTCTTCTAAGCTCCAAACCCTAAACCCTAAACCCTAAACCCTAATTCCAGCATCCTTCTTGAAACCGTTTGCATCCTTAAACCCTTAACCCCAGCCCTAAACCCTAAACCCTAAACCCTAAACGCTAAACCCTCAACCCCAAACTTTAAAACCTAAACCGTAGCCCTAAACCCCGACCCTAAACCCTAATCCTAAGCCCTAAACCCTAAACCCTAAAACCTCAACCCCAACCCCTAAACCCTCAACCCCAAACCCTAACCCGTAGCCTTAAACCCCCACCCTAAACCCTAACACTAAACCCTAACCCTAAACCCTCACCCTAAACCCCCAGCCTAAACCCTAAACCCTAAACTTCAAACCCTAAACCCTAAACCCTAAACCCTAAACCCTAAACCCTAGGCCCGCCTTCTTCTTGCAGTTGGATGTTTTCGATTTCAGTTTTGTCCAAAGAAAAAAAATCTGTAAAGGCTTTTGGCTCTCCAGAAAGCAGCAGCGAAATGCACAGCGACTGGTGGGGCGAGTCTTTTGCTGCAGCAGCAAATAATAATAAATAAATAATAAATAAATAATAAATAAATAAATTAATAAATAATTAAATAAATAAATAAATAAATAAATAAATAAATAAATAAATAAATAAATAAATAATAAATAAATAAATAATAAATAAATAAATAATTGGTAGTTGGTGGCAAGTGATTTAAGTGGAAAAGGCGGAAGGGAGGTTTGAAGGAAAATGAGTAAAAGGAGAATTGAAGAAAATAAAAAATAAAAATAAAAAATTAAAATTAAAATAAAAATAAAAATGAGAAATAAATAATAAACAAATGGCAAATAATATCAAACAATAAGTGGCAGTAATAAGTGGTAATAATAACTAGTAGTAATAATTAATGATAATAATTAATAACAATTAATAATAATAATTAGTAATAGTAATAATTAATAATAATTAGAAGTACAACGAATAATATCAAATAAATAATAAATAATATCAAATAATAAGAGACAATAAATGAATAAGTAATGAATAAAGTAAATAAATAAACAACAAATAGTTAATTAATAAACAAATAAACAACAAACAGTAAATAAATAAATAAATAACAAATAGTAAATGAATAAACAGCAAGTAGTAAATAAATAGATGGTATGCAGTAAATGAATGAATAAATAAATAAGATAAATAAATAAATAAATAAATAAATAAATAAATAAATAAGAAATAAATAAATAAATAAACAAATAAATAAATAAATAAAATGCAAATAAAGGTGAAACAAATGAGACGAGAAAGCCCCTCTGTGTAACGTGCCACAGAAAGCCACTGAAGGCGACTTGAACTGAATTTGACTTTAATTTTAAATTTGAATTAAATTAATTTTAAATTAAATTAAATTAAATTAAATAATTAAATTAAATAATTAAATTAAATAATTAAATTAAATTAATTAAAAATCCCCACAGGCCTTCATATTGGGAATTGAGTCTTGTGGGTTTTCGTTTCTGAAGACTTGCTTGGGGGGGCTGGAGGGGCCCTGGGGGGCCAGGGGGTAGCCGAGGGGTTCGAAGGCCTCGGGCTCCATTTGAAAGAACTAAAAGCTTTTTAATTTGCAAAACTCGCAAATTAAAATAATTAAATTAATTAAATTAATTAAAATGAATAACGAAAGAGAAAGCAGGACAACTGGCGCTTCCGCAGACCTGCGCATACACCTCAAGCCGCGGGGTGGACTGTACGTACACCTGAACCGAAAGCTGCAAACCGATCTCCAGCCGCGGAAACGAACGCAATTTTCAGTTTAAATTATTTTAAATTATTTAATTAATTAAATTTAATTCATTTCAAGTGAAAAGAGTCCGTCGGCCGCCCCGGGAGCCGCGCAGCAGCGCGAGCAGCAGCAGCAGCAGCAGCAAACGACGCCGCGGCGGCAGCAAGTGCTGCTTTTGCGTGAATTTGCGTTTGAAACGCAGCTTTGAACTTCGAAAAGTTTATTTAAATTAATTAACTCCAAAGTTTTCTTTTTATTTTTCTTTTTCCGCTTTTTCCCCGCGAGAACAGCCCCGCTGCTGCAGCAGCTGCTGCAGGGCTGGCTGTACGTACACCACACAGCTGCTGCAGCAGCAGCAGCAGCAGCCGCAAGTCCGTTTCTTTTTCGCCGAATTCTTTCGTTTTTATTTGCAAATCAATTTGCAGTTAATTCCACCTTTTAGTTCTCCTTTTTGGGAGTTTGAAGAGGCCAAAAAGCCCTCTTTTTGGCCTTTTGAATTATTTATTTTTTCCCAAAAAGGAACTTCACTAAATCCAAAAAGTTGCAAAAATAAACTCTGGCGATTTCCCGTACAATCTAATTACCTACTTGCCTAGCCAGCTGTGCCCCTTTTCACTACACTAATTAAGTAATTAATTAATGAATTAAATTTAATTATTTATTTATTTAATTTATTTAATTAATTAATTTATTTGTTTATTTATTATTTAGTTTGTAACTGGGCTAAAGAGAAAGCAGCTGCGTGGGGTCTCTCGGAGTTTGGAGTGAAGAAAAGGGGAAATAAAAAAGAACAAAAAGTGGAAAACGAAAGGAAAAAGCGCGGAAAAAAAGGAAAATAAAAACAAAAGTGGAAAAGAAATGAAATAAAGGACTAATAAGAACAAAATAAACCAAAAAAGCGGAGAAAATGGAGAAAATAAATCCAAAAAGTGAAAAAAAAACTCAAAAAAAAACAAATTTTTAATCAAGTTCAGCCCCGACGGCTTTTGCCGTCTATTTGCTCATATGGGTGAATTACGAAATTGCGAAGCGCCAACGCAATTACCTGAAAATAAAAAATAAAAATAAAAAATAAATGAATAAATAATAAATAAATAAATAAATAATAAATAAATAAATAATAAATAAATAAATAATAAATAAATAAATTAATTAATTAATTAATTAGAATTTAGTTTTAATTCTGAACCTGAAAAAATAAAAGAATGACGATAATCCACGTCAGCCGAAACTCCTGTCCTGAATAAACCAAAAAAAAAAATAAAAAAGAAAATAAAATAAAACAAAATGAGTTTAAAATAATAATAAAGTCTTCTGTTTGACAAAAGCAAAACAGAAAACAAAAACACAAAATACAAACAATAATGAAAGCTTTTATTTGCTGAAAAAAAGCCAAAATCCGAACGCCACTGCAGCAGCAGCAGCAGCAGCAGCAGCAGCAGCAGCAGCAGCAGCAGCAGCAGCAGCAGCAGCAGCAGCAGCAGCA
>NW_013654332.1:0-29791 GCF_000499385.1 Eimeria necatrix
GCAGCAGCAGCAGCAGCAGCAGCAGCAGCAGCAGCAGCAGCAGCAGCAGCAGCAGCAGCACCTGAAGACGAAAGGCAGCGTGGCGCCATCATCGAGTTCCACTTCTCCCGTGTCGAAGGAAATCCATTTGGCCCTGTCCTTGAAGGTGTTGTACAGCTGCAGCTCGCAAACCCCAAACCCCAAACCCCAAACCCTAAACCCTAAACCCTAAACCCTAAACCCTAAACCCTAAACCCTAAACCCTAAATCGCGACTAAATGAACAAGTTGGGGACGCACTTGGAAGTGGGCGTCCATGTTCATTTGGGCCAGCAGCTCCTGAAAGGCCTGGCGCTCCTCCACAGACACGGGCGCATCTGCTGCTGCTGCTGCTGCTGCTGCTGCTGCTGCTGCTGCTGGTGTTGCCTTTGCGGCCCTGGTTTTCCCGCGGCCTGCAGCACAGCAGCACACACACACAACCCCCGGAGCACGCCGCTCGACCTAGCCAGCCGCAAATCCCCGCTGCTGCTGCAGCAGCAGCACCCGCTGCAGCAGCAGCAGCAGCAGCAGCAGCAGCAGCAGCAGGGCGTCGGCTGCGGTCTCGCACCGTCTGCCGTTTCCCTGAGTTTGCGGTTGTCCTGCGTGTCTGCGGCGTGCGGCGCGAGCGGCCACTGCGCCCCATCGCCCTGCTGCTGCTGCTGCTGCTGCTGCTGCTGCTGCTGCTGCTGCTGGAAGACCGCAGCAAGCGGCTCTGCTGCAGCCAAAGCCCCGAAAGCCAAGGCCGCCTCGTGGGCCATCATCCAGTACTGGTGGCCGGGCTGGTAAAAGCGAAAGGCGCAGAGAAAGACGCTGTAGACTTCGTTGAAGACTTCCGCGCTGCTGCGGTAGCGGCCCTGCTGCAGCCGCTGCAGCACAGTCTCCAGACTCAGGGGCACTGCTGGGTAGACCTTTCTGGCCAGTTCTCCATAATGCGCGTCTTTTGGAGACACTTTTGGCAAAAAGGGCAGACAAACGGGCTGTTTGCAGAGCTCCACCAGAATCCGCTGCATGCGGAGGGCCCAGTGGTCCCCGGGGGGCCCCGGGGGGCCCCCGGGGGCCCCCGGGGGGCCCCCGGGGGGCCCCGGGGGCACCCCGGGGGGACACGGGGGGCCCCCCGGGGGGGCCCCTGGCAAACAGGGGACTATAGGGGGGCCCCCGGGGGCCCCGCTCTCCAGGGGCCCCTGCAAGGAACGCAGCCGCGAGGAACGCGTCTTCGGAAGCTCCGCGGGCACTGCGGAAGAACTGCTGCTGCTGCTGCTGCTGCTGCTGCTGCTGCTGCTGCTGCTGCTGCTGCTGCAGCTCGCCACCGAGGAGCGCCGCGCGCCCTCAGCAGCTGCTGCTGCTGCTGCTGCAGCAGGACCCGGCGCAGCAGGGTACTGCAGCGCGAGGCCCCCGGGGGGGCCCCCAGGGGCCCCCTGGGACCGCCGGAAGCTGCTGCTTTTCTTACCCTTCGGGTCTCCCCGGGGGCCCCAATCGGGTACTGAAATCAGCCGCCAGGGGCCCCCCGGGGGGGCCCCCAAAGAAAGAAAATAATTTTCAATTTGTGTCTTTTCAAAATCCGACAAATAAAGTTCCCCAGACGCGCAGCCCCACCCGTGCACTGCAGACGATAACGCAGGCAAACCAGCTGCTGCTGCTGCTGCTGCTGCTGCTGCTGCTGCTGGGGCTGCTGCTGCTGCTGCTGCTGGGGCTGGGGCTGCTGTTGATGGCGAGGGGGATGGTCCCGCAGGGTCTGCTGCTGCCGCGGGTGCTGAGCCTGAGAGGGAAGCTGCTGCAGGTGCTGCTGCTGCTGGTGCTGCTGCTGCAGGTGCTGCTGCTGCTGCTGTAGGGTCTGCTGCTGCGCCAGGCGCTGCTGCTGCTGCTGCTGACGGGGGCAGAAGTGCTGCTGATTGAGATGCAGCAGCTACAGAGTCGGAAGCAGCAGAAGCAGCAGGCGCTGCTGCTGCTGCGCCTTGCTCCTGTGGTGCTCCTGCTGCTGCCGGTGCTGCTGCTGCCGGTGCTGCTGCTGCTGCTGCTGCTGCTACTGCTTCCGGAAATGCTGCAGCTTCTGCTGCGGGCAAAGCGCCGTGCGCCGCTGCCGCCTCCGGAGCTGCTGCTGCTGCCTCCGGTGCTGCTGCTGCTGCTGCCTCTGATGCTGCTGCTGCTCCCTCTGGTGCTGCTGCTGCTGCCTCCGGTGCTGTTGCTGCTGGCTCTGCTGCTGCTGCACCTGCTGCAGTGGAGGAAGCTGCTGCTAGCGGCGGCGTAGAAGCAGCAGTTCCTTCAGTCGCCTGTGTGGCGCTGCCATTTAGAGCAGCAGCCCCTGCATGTGGCTGCGCTGCTGCTGCTGCTGCTGCTGCTGCTGCTTGCTGCTTTTGGTCTGCTGCTTCAGCAGCAACGGCTGGAACGCTGTTAGGGGCACTCGCCTCTCCTGGGGGGCCCCCCGAGGGGGCCCCCGTGCTGGGTGCCATGGGGCAGCTGCCAGGGGCCCCCTGGCAGCCCCGGCTGCTGCTGCAGCGCGCCTGGAGGCCGGGGGCCCCCGCAGCTGCTTCTGAATTGGAGCTGCAGCGCAGCAGCAAAAAGCAAATGAGGCTTGCTTTGCTGCTGCTCAGCAGCAGCAGAGGCGAATAGCCTGCAGGGAAAAGGGGGGCCCCTGGCGTTGTTGGCTGCAGGCGGGAGATCAGCGGAAGAAGAGCCGCAGCAGCTGCAGCAGCAGCAGCAGCAGCAGCAGCAAAGCAACAACAATTCCTCTCGACAGACACAAAAAAATAAAGGCAAAAGAGGCAACTTATTTGACGCGCCAATGCGCCCCTGCTGCTTGCGACGTGCAGCCCCAGCTCGCCCGCATGCATGCGCTGAGTTGAATTTGAATGTTCAGTGCAGCTGCTGAGCGGGGCTGGTGGAAAGCCGGGAAAAAAGCGGTTCTTCGGGATCTAAATGGACCATTAAGAATGCAATTTTGTTTTTAAATGTGCCTACCGTTTAATTCGCCGGTTTCGAGGGAGATATCTGGGAGGATCGGCGAGTTTCCGCGGAGCCCGGAAGCCAGGGGCCCCTTGCGCCGGCAAGGCTTGTGGGGCGCCGGCGCCATTAAGTGCTTTGCTGCGGTTATTTGAATTCAATTTCCCTTTTAAACTGAAACATTCTTTAAAGTGACGCGGTTGAGAGGCTTAGCAGCTGCGGGAGCCGCGCTGAGCAGCTGCCGATACACCCCAGCAGCAGGCGCTGCGCCTTAGTGTGCCTTCCGCTGCACTCCTTCTCCCTTCAATTGGCGAAATTTCTGGAAATTTCGGCTTTATATATTTCATTTCGGACATTAATATTGTTTTGCTTTCCGTTGGGGGCCCTTGTTCGCCTTTTCCGCGCTTCCTTCCCTGCAGATCGCGAGTTCTTGAATTCCGATTTCCAGTTCTGCACAAGCCGACTCTCGAGTCTGGTTTCCGCGACCAGGCCCAGCTGTTCGTCGGCTCCGAGCAGTTGATGGCGTTATTTTCAACTTTTGCAAAACTGGAAAGCTTGAGCTGGAGAAGGAGTTCCCTTCGTTTGCTTCTCACCAGCAGCAGCAGCAGCAGCAACAGCAGCAGCAGCAGCAGCTTCTGAATTCAAGATGAAGGGGTCTAAGGACAAAGCTCGGAAGCGGCTTCGCAGCGAGCCCGAAAATGCCGAAAGTGCCGCAAAAAAGAAACGCAAAGAGCCCAACCCCCGCCCGCAAGCAGAAGACGACTCTGCTGCTGCCAGCAGCTCCGCCGACGAGAAGCCGCAGCAGCAGCAGCAGCAGCAGCAGCAGGCGGAAGCAGCGCCAGCAGCAGCTGCTGCTGACGGGAACTCAGCAGCAGCAGCAGCAGAAAGTGCTGCTGCTGCTGCTGGCGAGGCGTCCTCTTCGGACTCGAGCGCGCCTGCAGGTAACTGAGCTTCGGTGTATGGACTGCGGGAGTTGGGGTGTACGTACACCTGAGGCTGCATGCATGCGTTTGCAGGTCCTTCGGGAGCATTCTTTTCAGAAGTTTTATTTGAAAGTTTGGACATTTGCGAGCCAGTGAAGAAAGCCCTCAAGGAAATGAAAATGGAAAAACTCACAGAAATTCAGGCCAAGTCCATTCCCAGGCTCCTCGAGGGCAAAGATGTCCTCGGCGCAGCCAAAACAGGTGCTGCTGCTGCTGCTGCTGCTGCTGCACTAGCTGCTGCTGCTGCACTAGCTGCTGCTGCTGCTGCACTAGCTGCTGCTGCTGCACTAGCTGCACTAGCTGCTGCTGCGTCGTTCGCCGTCCCGTCGCGCAGTCGTGCCCGGAGCATCACTCCTGCCGCGCCCTTCCCCGCTGCTGCTGCTGCTGCTGCTGCTGCTGCTGCTGCTGCTGCTGCTGCTGCAGGGTCGGGGAAGACGCTGGCGTTTCTGGTTCCCGCGCTGGAGCTGCTGTACCAAGTGAAGTTCCTTCCGCGAAATGGAACTGGAGTTTTGGTAATTTCTCCAACTCGAGAATTGTCTTTGCAAATTTTCGAAGTGGCAGCAGAAGTGGCCAAGTTTTTGCCCCAAACGCTCGGGCTGGTCATCGGCGGCGCCAACCGCCGCAGCGAAGTCGACAAACTCAACAAAGGAATTAATCTTCTGGTCGCCACTCCAGGCCGCCTCCTCGACCACTTGCAAAACACCCGGGTGAGCGCTTTCTCGCGGTGTACGTACACCCCAAGAGAGTGAGCGCTTTTCTGCGGTGTACGTACACCCCGAGTGGGTGAGCGCTTTCCCGCGGTGTACGTACACCCCAAGTTGGTGCGCGCTTTCCTGCGGTGTACGTACACCCCAAGAGAATGAGCGCTTTTCTGCGGTGTACGTACACCCCAAGAGAATGAGCGCTTTTCTGCGGGGTGTATGTACACCCCGAGTGGGTGTGCGCTTTTCTGCGGTGTACGTACACCCGAAGAGGGTGGGGGTTTTTCTGGGGTGTACGTACACCCGAAGAGGGTGCGGGTTTTTCTGGGGTGTACGTACACCTCAAGAGGGTGGGGGTATTTGGGTGAGCGTGGGGTGTACGTACACTGCGCGTTTCGCAGGGTTTCGTGTACAAGAATTTGTTGTCGCTGGTGATCGACGAGGCGGACAGAATTTTGGAAATTGGATTTGAAGAGGAAATGAATTCCATTTTGAAATTACTTCCGAAAAAAAGACAAACTTGTTTGTTTTCCGCGACGCAAACGGCCAAAGTCGCGGACTTGGCGCGGCTTTCCCTCCACAAACCCGTCCTCGTGCAAGTCCGCGCGGCACTCAAACAAAATTTGTTTCTTTTGCCAAATAAATAAATAATAATAAAATAAATAAATAATAATAAAATAAATTAATAATAATAAAGTAAATAAGTTAAATGAAGTTAAATGGATCAAAGGGGAAGTCGATTCAAATGGAACTGTCCCGGACTTCAGCGCAATTTGCCTTTCTTTTGCCAAATAAATAAATAATAATAAAATAAATAAATAAATGAAATTAAATGGGTTAAAAAGGAACTAATTCGAAGAGAAAAGTCCATTCAAATGGAACTGTTCCGGACTTGACGAGTCTGTCCTGTCTGCGGTGTACGTACACCGCAGGTCCAGCACGCCGTGGCCACCGTGGCCGGACTGCAGCAAGGCTTCGTCATTTGTCCTGCGGAGCAGCGCTTTTTGTTGTTGTTTACTTTTTTGAAAAAGAATCGGGACAAGAAAGTGATGGTTTTCTTCAGCAGTTGCATGTCAGTGCGTTTCCACGACGAACTCTTCAACTACATCGACCTTCCCACTTCTTGCATCCACGGAAAAAAAAAACAAGCCAACAGAATGGCCACTTACTACGAGTTCTGCGAGGCACAGGTGCCTTCCTGCTGCTGCTGCTGCTGCTGCTGCTGCTGCTGCTGCTGCTGCAGTTGCTTCCGGTTTGCTGCTGCTGCTTCCGCTTTGCTGCTGTTGCTTCCGGTTTGCTGCTGTTGCTTCCGCTTTGCTGCTGTTGCTTCCGGTTTGCTGCTGTTGCTTCCGGTTTGCTGCTGTTGCTTCCGGTTTGCTGCTGCTGCTTCCGGTTTGCTGCTGCTGCTTCCGGTTTGCTGCTGCTGCTTCCGGTTTGCTGCTGCTGCTTCCGCTTTGCTGCTGTTGCTTCCGCTTTGCTGCTGTTGCTTCCGGTTTGCTGCTGTTGCTTCCGCTTTGCTGCTGTTGCTTCGGGTTTGCTGCGGCTGCCGAAGCTGCGGCTCCTGGGGTGTACGTACACCCCAGCGCTGCTGCCGTTTGCGCGTTTGCTGCAGAAGGGAATTTTGCTCTGCACCGACGTCGCGGCCAGAGGCCTCGACATCCCCAAAGTGGGCCGCACGAGCGCCACGGCTAGGGTTTAGGGTTTAGGGTTTAGGGTTTAGGGTTTGGGGTTTGGGGCCGGAGCGCGGCGGTCGGGCCTCGCTCGTTCGCGCGAGCTGGAGAGCGTTTGGCGGCTCCGCGCACGCCGTGCAGCGTGAGGGCTAGGGTTTAGGGTTTAGGGTTTAGGGTTTAGGGTTTAGGGTTTAGGGTTTAGGGTTTGGAGTTTGGGCGTCGCAGGTGGACTGGATCGTGCAAGTGGACCCGCCGGACGACCCGCGGGAGTACATACACCGCGTGGGCCGCACGGCGCGGGGCGCCGGCGGCAGAGGCAAAGCATTAATGTTTTTGATGCCGGAAGAGTTGGGTTTTTTGCGATATTTGAAAAAAGCTGGAGTTCCATTAAATGAATATTCTTTTCCGGCTTCCAAGCTCGCCAATGTCCAGACTCAGCTCGAAAGACTCATCGAAAAAAACTACTACCTCCACAAGTCCTCCAGAGACGCCTACAGGTCTTACTTGCACGTGAGTCCCCTTGCGGGAATTCGGGGGTTTATTAGGGTTTGCGAGGACTTCGGGAGGTCTATTAGGGTTTGCGAGGACTTCGGGAGGTTTATTAGGGTTTACGAGGGTTTGGGGAGGTTTATTAGGGTTTGCGAGGCTGTGGGGAGGTTTTTTAGGGTTTGCGAGGACTTCGGGAGGTTTATTAGGGTCTACGAGGGTTTGGGGAGGTTTATTAGGGTTTGCGAGGCTTTACGAGGGTTTGGGGGGTTTATTAGGGTTTACGAGGCTTTACGAGGCTTTGGGGAGGTTTATTAGGGTTTAGGAGGCTTTACGGGGGTTTTGGGGGTTTACTAGGGTTTATGGGGCTTTACGAGGGTTTGGGGGGTTTATTAGGGTTTACGAGGCTTTACGAGGCTTTGGGGAGGTTTATTAGGGTTTAGGAGGCTGTGGGGAGGTTTATTAGGGTTTACGAGGCTTTCGGAAGGTTTATTAGGGTTTACGAGGGTTTGGGGAGGTTTATTAGGGTTTACGAGGCTTTACGGGGGTTTGGGGGGTTTATTAGGGTTTACGAGGCTTTACGAGGGTTTGGGGAGGTTTATTAGGGTTTACGAGGCTTTACGAGGGTTTGGGGAGGTTTATTAGGGTTTACGAGGGTTTATGAGGGCTTGTGAGGGTTTACGAGGGTTTGTAGGGTTTTCCAGGGTTTAGGAGGGCTTGTGAGGGTTTACTACGGCTCATGAGGGTTTACGGAGGTTTGGAAGGGCTTTTAGGGTTTACGAGGGTTTAGGGTTTAGGAAGAGCAGCGAATTTGATTCACTCCAGTAATTATATTTAATTCATTTTAAAGAAATTCAGTTTAGTTCAATTCAATTAATTTTGGTTTAATTTGCTTTAAGTTAAAATAACTTCGTTTTAGTCGCAGCTCCTCGGGTGTCCCGTTGTTGCTGCTGCTAGCTGCTGCTGCTGCTGCTGCTGCTGCTGCTGCTGCTGCTGCTGCTGCTGCTGCTGCTGCTGCTGCTGCTTCGTTCTGCATGCGTGTTTTTGCTGCTGTTTGAACAAGAGTTGCTGGGTCCTTTCCCTTCCGCAGACAAATAAATGAACAAATAATAAACTTGCAAACAAATAAAAGATAAATAAATTAATTAATTAATTAATCAATTAATTAATTAATTAATTAATTAATTAATTAATTAATTAAATGAGAATTGGTGAATTGAACAAGTTGCTTCGCAATGGAGCCAAAGAGCGGCACTTGGAGGCAAAAGAGCGACGGAAAAGATGAATTGAAGCAAAGGAGTGAATTGAATAAAGCGAAGCAACAAAAGTGGAAATAAAAAAGAAAAAAGAAATAAAATTAAACTCTTTTTGCTGCTGCTGCTGCTGCTGCTGCTGCTGCTGCTGCTGCTGCTGCTGCTGCTGCTGCTAACGCAGGCCTACGCCTCCCACGGGCTCAAAGACATCTTCAATGTGTACAACTTGGACTTGCAGCGAGTGGCTCGCGCCTTTGGCTTTTCTGTGCCTCCAAAAGTGGATTTAAATTTAAAAGCAAAAGGAAGAACACCAACAGACAAAAAGAAAAATAAATGCAACGCCAGCGGCCACAAATTCTCCGCCGCCAACCCGTACGGTGAGCTGCCTGTACACCCCGCGCTGTACGTACACCCCGCGGTGTACGTACACCCCGCGCTGTACGTACACCCCGCGAAAGCCGACTTTTTCGCCGATTTTGTTTCTTTTTGGACTCAAAAAGCTCCAAATGCAATTCTAAATCCACTTGTGAATGCATTAAATCAGTGAATTCGCGAGAAAACGCGCAAACGCCGTTTGCCGCATTTGCATGCATGCAAAATTTCCGTTGAGCCTTTCAAGTGTATGTACACCACCAAAGGTTCCTTTGGGCCTGCAGCCGTCGCCAAATGCCCCTTTCACTTTCTGCATTTCCCCTTTTGAATTTTTCTGTCATTCAAGTTGTCATGCATGCATGCATGCGTGTCTGTTTGCATGCAAGCGCAGCTGCGTGCATCCGTGCATGCATGCATACAACTGCCATGCATGCATGCATGCATGCATGCATGCATGCATGCATGCATGCGAGAGTTGCGCGTGGGTGTTTGGTGTGCTGTGTGCAGGCGTGAGGGACCCTGGAGACAAGCGTCAGTTTTGCCACTAGAGTTGTTTTTGCATGCATGCGTGCATGCATGCATGCATGCATGCACGCATGCATGCATGCAATTTGCGCTTTAGTTTCGATTCGTTCGAGGGCCCCAACTGCTGCGTTTGCAGCGCCGCCCAAACCAATTCAAAGCCGCCGCCCCACACAGGCAGGCCCAGCTGCATGCAGGCGTGCATGCATGCAGTGGACCACTGGTCACCTGACCACTGGGCCGCCGGGCCTTGCTGCATGCATACATGCACGCATGCGTGCATGCATGCATGGCCTTTCTGCATGCATGCATGCTTGCATGCATGCACGCTTGCATGCATGCATGCATGCATGCATGCATGCGTTTTTCACTTTGCGCGAACCCTGCGGAGCTGAGCAATGTACTTTTCGGCGTTGTTCAGCTTTTCCAGCTCGGCCAGTTTTCTCTCCTGCGAACCAGCTCCACAACTCGAGGGTTTAGGGTTTAGGGTTTAGGGTTTAGGGTTTGGCGGGGCCTAAGGCTACGGGTGTACAAGCAGAGCCTTAAACCCTGCTCTAGGGTTTGGCCTCCGAGGGTTTAGGGTTTAGAGATACAGGGCTTTCCTTTGAGAGCTGGGGGACCTGGATCTCGAGTCAAGAGATTGGGGTTTAGGGTTTAGGGTTTAGGGTTTAGGGTTTAGGGTTTAGGGTTTAGGGTTTGGTGGCCTTGCCCTGGCTCTTTCGATGGCTCTTTGGTTTTCTTCTTCGGCCCTGCGGAGTTCCTCGGCTTCCTGCATTTGGGTCTTTTTGATTTTTTCGATTTGCGAAAGTCTTTCTTGAATTTGTTTCTTCAACTCTTGCATGTGTTGCATGCGTTTTTGTTTTGCTGCTTGCTGCTTGGCTAGCTCAGCTAGCGCTAGCTGCTGCTGCGCTGCAGCAACTCGTTCGTACTCTTGCTTCTCGCTCACTGCAGCAGCAGCAAGCTGCAGCAGCTTCTGCTGCTGCTGCTGCTTCCGCACTGCAGCAAGAGCTTCGTTCATCTCCCGCTGCTTTGCTGCTGCTGCTTCTTCCTTCGCCCTCTCCGCCCTTTCCCGCTCCGCCATCGCCCTTCACTCCAAACCCTAAACCCTAAACCCTAAACCCTAAACCCTAAACCCCGGGCGGCTGGGGAGGCAGCCAGGGGGCTTTCTTTGGGAGTGAAGCAGCTAGTTGAAGGCCAGGAAGCAAAAGGGTTTGGAAATTTTATTTCAATTAAAAGATTAAAAATGTAAGATTGGGAGGAAAAGAAAAAAAAAAGAATAAAAGAAAGAATTAAAGGAAGATTAAAAGAGAAGTACAAAGGGAGGAACAAAAGAAAGAGTAAAAGAAAAAACAAAAGAATAAGACGAAGAAAGAAGGCATAAAGGAATGAAAGGACAAAAGAAGGAATAAAAGAATAAAAAGAAAGAATAAAAGAACAAAAGAAAGAATAGAAGAATAAAAGAAAGAATAAAGAATAAAAGAATAAAAGAAAGAATAAAAGAACAAGAGAAAGAATAAAAGAACAAAAGTAAGAATAAAAGAATAAAAGAAAGAATAAAGAATAAAAGAAATAAAAAGAAAAAATAAAATTTGAATTTATTGAAAACTGACCTGCGGGCGCGCAGAGCGTCGAGTTTGGCGAGTTGGTCGATTTGTTGGTCTCGTTTGTCGCAAATGAATTTATAACTTTTTAGTTTTGCATTTTCGATTTCTTTTTTTTTTTCTTCAAGTTCCTTTTCTCTGCGGATCTTCTCCTGCTGGTAAGCCACGATCTTGGCTTCTTCCAGCAGCTCCAGAGCCTCTCTTTCTTTCTTTTCTGAATCCAAAAACAAAATTAAATTTAAAATAATAATAAAGGGAAAATTCAAAAATTCAAAAATTCAAAAAAAATAAAAGTGAGAGAACTCCGACACCCCCCCCTCGCCGCGCCGCCGCTCAGGTGTACGTACACCTCGCGCGCCGGCCGGCGCCATTTTGCAAAATTCGAAAATCATTTTTATTTCTTTTTTTTCTTTTTGTTCTTTTTGCTGCTGCTGCTTTTCAAAAAGAATAAAAGGGGGATATTGTCGGCAAGGAAAAGGGAAATGTTGGGCTTTTGTATTTAATTATTTGCAGTTTAATTTCAATTAATTTCATTTAATTTCAATCAATTCATTTAATTTGAAGTAATTCATTTAATTACAATTAATTCACTTGATTTCAATCAATTCATTTAACTCCAAGTAATTCGTTTAAATCCAAGTAATTGATTTAATTTCAATTAATTCATTTAATTGAAATTAATTCATTTAATTTCAAGTAATTCATTTAAATCCAATTAATTCATTTAATTTAAATTAATTCATTTAACTCCAATTAGTTCCATTTAGTCATATTTAGCCCCACTCAATTGCAGCTAATTCAATCTAATTACAACCAATCCATTTAATTGCAAGCAATTAAATTAAAATAAATTGATTAAATTAAATCGATTGAATTAAATTAAATCAATTAAATTAAATTAAATTGAATTAATTAAATTAATTAAATTAAATTAATTAAAATAAACAAATAAATAAATGAACTGGCTTTGACCTTGAAGCAGAATTTGGTTTCTGGCGTTGACTTCAAGTCGAAGTTGTTTGGCGTTTTCCGCTTTTTGTTTTTTCGCAATTTCTTCTTGAAGTTTCAAAACTTCCATTTGCTCCAAAATCATTTCCCTTTCCTTCTCCCGCTGCGCCAGCTCCAGCTCCCGCTTCAGCTGCAGCAGCAGCAGCAGCAGCAGCAGCAGCAGCAGCAGCAGCAGCAGCAGCGGCAGAAGGAGGAGAAAAAGCAGCGACAGCAGCAGGAGTAGAGGCAGCAGCAGCACAAGCAAAAGGAGAAGCAGCAGCAGCAACATCAGCTTGCGGCAGCAGCCCCCCCTAATGGCAGCAAAAGCTGCGCAGCAGCAGCAGCTGCTGCTGCTGCTGTCAAGGAGCAGCAGCAGCTGCTGCTGCTGCTGCTGTGAAGGAGCAGCAGCTGCTGCTGCTCCTCCTTTTGAATAGACTAAATATCAAAAGAAAAGAAGAAGACTACGACCCTGAGCACGTAATGCTTGCTGCTGCTGCTGCTGCTGCTGCTGCTGCTGCCGCTGACTTTCTGCAACTGCTGCTGCTGCTGCTTCTGCTGCTAACTTCCTGCTGCTGCTGCTGCTGCTGCTGCTGCGTTTAAAAGGGAGTAAGGCGCACCCTTCTTTCTGCAATTTGCTGCTTAATCATTTCTTCCTGCATTCGCATTTTTGCAAGTTTTTCTTTTTCACTTTCTTGTGCTGCTTTTATCTGCAGCAGTCTTTCCTTCTCCAGCGACTCCTCCAGCTCCTGCTGCAGCCGCTGCCGCTCTGCTGCTGCCTCCCTGCGAACAGCAGCAGCAGCAGCAGCAGCAGCAGCAGCAGCAGCAGCAGCGAAAAAGAAAACTGGCCACTCTTTTTCCATTTCTGCCATTATTACAATTATGTTTGGGCGCAGCAGCAGCAATAGTGGCAGTGCAGCAGCAAAATATGGAAAATAATTAAAATGCATGCAGAGCTGCAGCAGCAGCAATGCGGAAAAGGGCGGCTTTGCATGCGCAACTAAAAAGGCAGAAGACGCTGGAGGGCAATGAAAGGAAACCACGCATTAGGGTTTAGGGTTTAGGGTTTAGGGTTTAGGTTGCAGTGTCTAGGGTTTAGGGTTAACTGCTAATGCTCGAACAAAGTGCTTCAACGTGCAGCATTCAAGTGGCTTCAGACCTACGCTTTCGGGCTCAGCCCGTACCTCCAGACTTACGGTTTAGGGTTTAGGGTTTAGGGTTTAGGGTTTAGGGTTTGTGTTTGCTTGCCTCTTGAGTTGAATTTGCTTGTCTCGGATGGAGTCGACCTTGCACTTGAGGACGATGCTGTTCATGGCTCGGACTTCTTCTCTGCTTTCGTCATCGGCCTCCTGCGCCTTTTTCAAAATGGAATTCGAAAACAATTCGTTTTCTCGGTCTTGGAAAATATCTTTTCGGTCTTTTTCGCTGTCGATCCGCAGCAGCCGCGTCCGCAGTTCCTGCAGATCGCCGCAGGGAAGTGCAGCCTTTGGCTCCTCGCCTTCAATTTGTGCAATAAAATGAATTAAATGTAAAATAAAACAATTAAATAAAACAATTCAAATTTGAAAGCGCAGAAAATGAACTCATAAATGCGAAAAGAAGACTTGAAACCCGCGGAAAGCTGAATTTCACGAAATTCAGATTCGCCGCTTTCCGTCTTCTTTTTCGGAAAATGCATTTCTTTTTGTTCAAATAACCGACAAAATGTGAATGCAAACACTCTTATAAAACTCTTTTGCAGCTTTCCGGGAATTTTTTTTCTGAATCTTCGCAAAGAGGATCGGGCAGTTGGCATGCGTTTCTGGGGTGTACGTACAGCCCAGCCGCCGCACCCGCGTTTGCAAGTTTGGAAAAGCTTCGGCATTTGTTTTGCAAATCATTTAAAAAAGAATTAAAACATTTTTTGTCGATTTTTTTCGTTTTAAAACTCAATTTCAAACTTATTTGCTCACCGCCGCCTTTGCTTTTCTTTCCTCGAAGTCCTCTTCCGCCACGGGCGGGCGGAGGGAAAACTTGGTGTGGTCTAAAGCCTTGAGTTTCTGCCAAAAGAAGAAAAAGATTTATTTAATTCAATTTATTTGTTTTAATTTATTTTGTTTCAAGTTTCTGGATTCGAATTACTTCGTGTTGCAGCTTTTTCCTCCAAGTCCCAGCAGACGCTGCAAGTGGCTGCAGATCTGTCCAAACTGGGAACTTAGAACTTTTTTGTGTTTTTACTTTTATTTACTTCTATTTCGGAGATGTCCTCGAGAGTGAGGCGCGAGGAGTGCCTGCGGGAGCTGCTGGAGTCGTTGGAGTTGAAGAAACTTCCAAGTCGAAGTGGAAGATCTTTTCCGGTAATGTACAAATGGCTGTCTCCGAGGGGAAACGAACTTGACTTGAAAAGAGTTTCTTCTGCTGCAGAGACGGGAGCAATTCGGCGGTAGCGAAAGCTCAGCGCCGGGCGGCTGGCGGGCGCCTGCGGGCAGCAGAAGTGCAGCAAAAGGGCAGCAAAAAGCGGCGCTTTTTGCTGCTTCAGAAGCTAATAGCCTTTTTTAATTAAAGTTGATTTAAATTCAAGTTTAGAGATGCTCAAAGAAACAAAAAGCTGCAAAAATCAGCCATATTTCACCAAGTTCAGATTCCCCTGCTGCTGCTCCTTAGGCTGCTGCAGCAAGTGGCAGTTGAAGGGATAAATTGAATCATTAAAAGCAGTTCAAGTTTCGGCAATTTGTGGAAAAGTTTTGAAGAGCTTTTTTCGTTTTTTGTTCAGCTTTCGCTTCTGGGAGTCTTTCCAGGTGCTCGGAGTTGTTCTTTTTGGATCTTTTCTCCCTTTTTGCTTTTAAATCGCTTAAAACGATCGAATAAATCCTTAAAAATGATTAAAAGTCCTTTAAAATGATCAAAAAGCCTCAAAAATGATTAAAAATGATTTAAAATGTCGAAAATGATTAAAATGTCTCACCATTCTTAGTAGCTGCAGTTCAAGAAGATCGCTCGCGCAGCCTCGAGGCGCCTCTGGGCTTCGCTGCAGCCCCTGAGGCCATTAAGAAGTTAAATTTGAATTTAATTTTCAAAATGAAAAAAAGAAAATTAATAAAGGCCTTTGGAGTGTACGGACACTCTGCGAAGAGAGTCCGAACTTGGCTCGAAACGCATGCGCCGGGCTGCGAGGGGAGGCGGGCGCGGAAACAAAGGAATAAAAGCTTTTATTTGAACAGATCTGATCAAATATATCTTTTTTTATTTATTTATTTATTTTAATTCATTTAAAATTCCAACAAATCCCCATTTCTGGCGCTTTCCGCTTCTCCGAGCTGCGGCGTTCCCCAGGTGACCTTCGCCGCCGCTGCGGTGTCCAGACACCCCAGCAGCCACTAGCCTTCTTTGGTTCAACTCTTGCAAAAAGGTTCTTTTCAGTCAAATAAAATAAATTAAATTATTTAATTAAAATTAAATTATTTAATTTAAATTAAATTCATTGTTTCAGTCTCAAGGAAGATCAGGAGGCGTTCCGGCGTTTAGATTTGAAAGAGTTGGCGGAGTTTCTCTTTTCTTCTTCGCTCGAACCCAACTATTTGTCCATTTTTATTCATTTTATTTTCCAAATCTTTGGAAATTAGAAATAAATTCAATTATTAGTTGAAAAAATGAAATTAAATTCAGACCACTCGGGTTTCAGCAGCTAGATCCACCGCAGGCTCATCCTAGCGGCTCGAGGGTTTAGGGTTTAGGGTTTAGGGTTTAGGGTTTACGGTTTAGAGTTTGAGGCATAGCACTTTCGTTTAGAATTGAATTCAAACCATTAAGATTTGGAAGCTGCTGAAAGGGAGAATAAAAGCAGCGGCAAAAAGACAGCAGACGAATTTGCATGCGCAGGGTTTTACTATTTAAGTACAGCCGCATGCAAATCTGTAAAACAAATAAATAAATAAATAAATCGATAAATTAATAAATAAATGAATAAATAAATAAATAAATAAATAAAGTAAATACAAGTATATATACATGCCAATAAACAACAAAAAAGGGTTTAAATTCGTTAAATGATATTTCATTTAAAATTTTATTTTTTTAAAATTGCAATTCCAAAGAAAGGGCTTTGTGCCGGGTGTACGTACACCGTACGCTTTTGCTTCGTTTTTCTTCAATTTAAATTCAAAGTGAAGTTTTAAAGTTCATTAGAATTATTTTTCTTTCCTTTTTTAAATAAGCAGCATTAAATGCAATTAAAAATTCTATTTTTATTTTTTAATTCAAACAAATTCTATTTTTTGAAAAGCCCTCCAGCTGCTCCGCTTGCTCGTGCCGCAATCTTGAAACATTTGTTTTGTTTTCTTTTAATTCTCTCTCTGTTTCCATTTTTTATTAAATAAATGTTTTATTCTTTCATTTAATTGCAACTTTAACTAAAATGCTTTATTTCTTTTATTTAATTGTACTTTTTGACTAGATGTCTTATTTGTTTTATTTCTTTTGCTGCCTTCCCCCAGCTGCTTAATTTTCCCTTTTGTGTTTTATCTTTTCCAACAACCTAATTAATCAATTAATTAACTACTTATTTATTTATTTATTTATTTATTTATTTATGTATTTATTTATTATTTATTCGTTTATTTTCTTATATACTATTTATATATTTATATATTTATATATTTATATATTTATATATTTATTTATTTACTATTATTCTGTTTTTGGTCTTTTTTTAATTCGCGAAGGCCCCCGCTAAGCTTTTGCTGCTGATTTTGAAGTTAAGAATTTCTTCTTAAAAATTAATTTGCAAATTAATTAATTAAATTAATTAATTAAATTAATTAATTAAATTTAAAAAGATTAATTTATTAATTAATTCAACCATTCAATTCAAACAAACTAATTAGCCAGCTAATTCATTTATTTATTTACAACAAATTGACTGGAGAATTAATTCATTTATTCAGCTTAATAAATTGCATTAAAAATAATTCTTTTTTTATTTTGGACAAATTAATAAAACAGTTCATTCATTTATTTAATTTGGACGAATTAATTAAGCAATTAATTAATTAGTTTGTTTTAAACAAATTAACAAAACAATTATTTCATTAAATTAATTTTTCCCTTTTCAGCATCAACAGCAGCAGCAGCAGCAACAAAAACAGCATCAACAGCAGCAGCAGCAGCAGCAGCAACAACAACAGCATAAACAGCAGCAGCAGCAGCAGCAGCAAATGAACATTTTGGATGTTTGTTTTTGTTGAATTTCTAATTCAAATTATAATATTTAATTCAATTGCTGCGCTTCATGATTTGCTGCTGTGCTGCTGCTGCTTCGTTTCGTTTTATCTTTTGCCGCAGCGAAGCAGCAAAGTTCTAATTCAGTCAAATCTTTTCAATTTAATTTAAATCTTTTCAATTTAATTCAAATCTTTTTAATTTATTTATTTAATTCTGACATTTCTTCTGAGTGCTGCTGAATTGGCACTTAAAAAAAGAGTCTGTTTTATTTGAATTTGCTTCCTTTCCCGGTTTTTCCAAGCTGGCTAGACACTGCAGCAGCTGCAGCGGGAATATCTGAGCGTCTGTTTGCGAAAGTCTGCGGAAATAAATGCAAAAAAGAAGAACAGTTTCGATTTAAATTCATTTTAATTGTTTAATTATGCATTTTACGTTTCTAATGATGCATTTTATGCAAGTATATCCACTAATAGCATGCGCATGCGTGACAGGACACTCTTGAATTCCGCAGGCAGATCTGCGCAAGGCGGCGAGAAAACGGAGAAACAACGACGGAACTTCGAAAGAAACTGAAAATGCGATCCGAAAAGAAACAAAAAAACGAAAATAAAAACGAAATAAAAAGAAAGTGGAAAAGCTGAAATGGCCACGACTGAGGTGTCTGTACACCGCAGAGTCTCGACGCCTGCGGCGGCCGCTGCTGCATGCGGCGGCGGCGAGCGGAAAAGAAGCGAAAAAGAGTTTGTTTGGAATTGAATTGGAATTTGAATTATTTATTTGTTTATTATTTCTCTTTCAAGTCGAAAACTTTCGCTTTCCGGCTTTCCGCGCCCCGGAGTCCGCGCAGAGCGCCGCGCGCAGCCGCCGACTGCCAGCTGCGCACTTCTTCTCCCCCCGATCCTCCAGTTGGACTCCAATTTTTTCGAATTTTCTTTTATTTAATTTATTTAATTCAAATATTTCCTTTTTGCGAGGCTTTCCCCGTTTTTGGGAGCGCTTTGCCGGCCGGGGAGCGCGGGGCGGCTTGGCGTCTGCGTTTGGAGCTTTGGGCGCGTTTTTTTCGCGGAAAGCGCGCGTTTGCGCGCGCCAAACCCCAAACCCTAAACCCCAAACCCTAAACCCTAAACCCTAAACCCTAAACCCTCGTTTTGGCGCTGGAAATGGTGCTCTTTGCCCCCGCAAAGCTGACTTTTTCCGAAGTTTCCCCCCACTCTCTCAGAGCCGTCAGCCTCGAACACGGCCCCCAGTACAGCGCCATCTACTGGGAAACTGGCCACCGCTCTTGGCTGCCCTTTTGGGCCGCAGCCACTCAGAAGTTCACTTGGAAACTCATCGACGACCAGGTCTGCTGCTGCTGCTGCTGCTGCTGCTGCTGCTGCTGCAGTGCTGCTGCTGCTGCTGCTGCTGCTGCTGCTGTGCTGCTGCAGTGCTGCTGCAGTGCTGCTGCTGCTGCTGATGATGCTGCTGATGATGATGCTGCTGATGATGATGATGGTAGTGATGATGGTGATGAGGATGGTGGTGATGGTGATGCAATGGTGCTGCTGCTGCAGTGCTGCTGCTGCAGTGCTGCTGCTGCAGTGCTGCTGCTGCTGCTGCTGCTGCTGCTGCTGATGATGATGATGATAATGATGATGGCGATGGTGGTGATGGTGATGCAGTGGCGCTGCTGCTGCAGTGGTGCTGCTGCAGTGGTGCTGATGCAATGGTGCTGCTGCAGTGCTGCTGCTGCTGCTGCAGTGCTGCTGCTGCTGCTGCAGTGCTGCTGCTGCTTATTGGGAGGATTTTGTTCGTCGTTGTGGTGATGGGAATGGTGGTGATTGGGGTGATGATTGTGCTGCTGCTGCTGCTGCTGCTGCTGCTGCTGCTGCTGATTCTGATGGTGCTGCTGATGGTGCTTTTGATGCTGCTGCCGCTGCTGCTGCTGCTAAGGAGTGGCTTTGCTGCTGCTGCTAAGGAGTGGCTTTGCTGCTGCTGCTAGGGAGTGCCTTGCTGCTGCTGCTGCTGCTGCTGCTGGGGAGTGGCTTCGTTGCTGCTGCTGCTAGGGGTTGACTTTGCTGCTGCTGCTGCTGCTGCAGTTGACTACATTGGGGTGCAATGCATATAATTTTCTTTTATTTATTTTATTTATTTTTAAATAATTATATTTTTAATATTTTAAATGAACTTTAGTTTGGGCTTTTGCTGCCTCGTTTTGTGAGTTGCTGCCTTTCATGTGAATTGGCGCAATCTTGATGCAACTTTGCGCTGCTGCTGCTGCTGCTGCTGCTGCAACTGCTGCTGCTGCTGCTGCAACTGCTGCTGCTGCTGCAATTGCTGCTGCTGCTCCATCGTTTGTGTTTCTGCCGCTGCTGCTTCTGCCCTTGCTGGTGCTGCTGTTCCCGCTGCTGCTGCGTCCCCACCGCCCCGTTTTTTCCCGCGTCTGCTGCTGCTGCTGCTGCTGCTGCTGCTGCTGCTGCAGCTGCGGGGGCTGCTGCGGATGACCTTGGCCGTGAGCCGCGAACCTTTTGTGTTTTACTCTTCAAGAAGTTATTTCAGAAGTTATTTCGGAGACCCTGATGTCCACTTGGTGTCTCCGTTGGCAGCAAAGTTTCGCTTCAGCTTCAACGCAGCAGGCGTGGAGGCTTTCGAGGAGCTCGACGAGCTGCAGCAGCAGCAGCAGCAGCAGCAGCAGCAGCAGCGCAGCAGCAGCAGCAGCGCAGCAGCAGCAAACCACTTCTTTGCTTCTCAACAAGATAAAAACAACGCCATTGATGCCATTCGAAAAAGCGCAAAAATCGCAGAACAGCCCTGAAACTCGTGTACGTACACCTGCTGCTGCTGCTGCTGCGGCTGCTGCTGCTGCTGCTGCTGCTGCTGCGGCGGCGGCGGCTGCCGTTTTGCTGCTGCTTTTAATGCTGCTGCTGATGCTGTTTTCGCTGCTGCTGCTGCTGTCTTTGTTGTCGCTGCTGCTGCTGTCTTTGTTGTTGCTGCTGCTGCTGCAGTTGCTGCTACTGTTTTCGTTGCTGCTGCTGCTGCATTAGTCCGTTTGTTAATTTGCTGCAGCACTTTTGGATTTCTTTTTTGCTGCATTGAATATCTTTTAATGCATTTTCAGAATTCTTTTTTGCTTCCTAAAAATGTCTTTTGCTGCTCGCAGCTGCTGCAGCAGCAAAGTGGAGCTGCTGCTTCCTGACTCTGCGGCGAGTGCAAAGAGAAGGAACCCACAGGGTGGTCTTTGCTGCTGCTGCTGCTGCTGCTGCTGCTGCTACTGCTGCTGCTGCTGCTGCTGCTGCTGCTGCTACTGCTGCTGCTGCTGCTGCTGCTGCTGCAGTGGGCGCTGCAGCGGAAGAATGGGCAGCAGCAGCAACGCGGCGCCGCGTCTGCTGCTGCCGCAGCAGCGCAGCAGCTGCAGCAGCAAGCCCGTGCTGCAGCAGCGCGCCGTGCTGCTGCTGCAGCAGCCGCAGCAGCAGCAGCAACTTGTCGCCGCAGCTGCAGCAGCAGGGCACTTTGTTAGTTATCTGGGGTGTATGTACACCTGAAGGCTGCTTTATTTCTTTTTCTCCTTTACAGAACTGCAGCAGCAGTTCGCAGCAAAAGTCCATTTGAGGGTTTTCGAAACCCCCAGCAAACCCTAAACCCTAAACCCTAAACCCTAAGCACTAAACCCTAGGCAGTTCTGGAGCGCGTTTAGGGTGTTCAGACAGCCTAAGGGCCAAAACTGTACATCATCTTAACTCCCTAAATCCCCGAGGGTTTAGGGTTTAGGGTTTAGGGTTTGCGTGCCGGAAGCACTTTTACTTCAAGTGGCTTTTTGCTGAATTCAAGAAAGTTGCAAAAGCAGCAAAAGTGCTGCAGGGACTCTCCAGCGGGCCTGGCGGGGGGGCTTGCAGCAGCAGCAGCAGCAGCTGTTGCTGCTGCTGCAGCAGCTGCAGCAGCAGCAGCAGCAGCTGGGCAGCAAAGAGTAGGCTGTTGGGGCCTTGCCCATGCCTCTACAGAAGCAGCTGCTGCAGATTTAACTGCTGCTGCGGCTGCTGTTGCAGCTGCTGCTGCAGCTGTTGCTGCAGCAGCTGCTGCTGCTGCCGTGTTGGTGGGGCTGTTGCGTCTGCGTGGCTGCAGCGGCCAGAAATTCAATTTTGCTTAAAGTTTTGAATTAGTTTTTTTAACTGCAATGAAAATCATAAAGGACATTGGAGGTTTGCAGCCACTTTAGTTGCTGCTGCTGCTGCTGCTGCTGCTGCTGCTGCTGCTGCAGCACGACGCTCTGTGCTGCGCTGCAGGGCTGCACGTTGGCTGGGGTGGGGTTAGGCTTCGGTGGTGTTTAGAAAAAGTTAAAAGTTTAAAAAAAGTGGAAATAAAAGAAAAGGAATTGAAAAGTGTTTTTGAAATATTCGAAATGGAGAAGATTAGTGGAGATTTGCGAATTTGGGGAAGTTGAACGTGCAGCAGGTCGTCGGCGGAGGGGGCGGCGGCTGGGGGGTTTCGGAGGCGCGAAAGGGAAATAAAAAGAAGAAATAAAAGAAAAAATAAATAAATTTGAATTAAAAATAGGAAAAAAGAGGAAGCTGGGCGTGTCTCGTAGGCTTTGGAGCGGGGGGAGCAGCCGCAGCAGCGCGGGCTCTGCGCGGCTGCTGCGTTTGCTGCTGCAGCTTCGAAAGACAAAAGCGAATTAAAAATTAAAGAATATAATTAAAAAACAAAAGATCTGGATAGAAGGAAGAAGAGGGGCGGAGCCTGCTGCTGCTGCTGGCAGGTGGAGCCGCAGCAGCAGCAGCAGCCGCCGACGCTGCTGCCTGGTGCGCTGCTGCTGCATGAGTGGTTGTGTTGCTGCTGCTGCTGCTGCTGCTGCTGCTGCTGCTCTTTGTTGTGTGACTGCTTGCTGGACTTTCGTAGTTTTTTCTTTAACATTTGCTGGCGGCGTTAAGGGTCGTTGGGGCCTGTTTTTAAGCTGTATAGGCGCGAGCAGCAGCAAACTGGCTGTTGGAAGCAGCAGCAGCAGCTGTGTAGCAGCAGCAGCAGCAGCAGCAGCAAGCGCGCAGCCACGGGCGGGTACCCGTCTTGTCTTGTCCGTTTGTCGGCCGGTGTGCTGCTAAGATTTAGAATTAGCTGGAGTTGCATTTTCCCTTTCCTTTTTGCCTCTGTCGCGCGGCCCCGCGAGCAGCAGCAGCAGCAGCAGCAGCAGCAGCAGCAGCAGGAGGGGAGGCTGAACTGATTTGGCGGTGTTTGCTGCGTTCCGTCCGGGTCTCCGAGCGCTCGCTCGCTGCTGCTGCCGCTGCCGCTGCCGCTGCCGCTGCTGCTGCTGCTGCTGCTGCTGCTGCAGGCGCTCGCCCGCTGCCGCTGCTGCTGGCGCCGCCGCTGCTGCTGCTGCTGCTGCTGCTGCGCTGCTGCTGGCGCGCCGCTGCTGCTGCGAGCGGCACGATGGCGAGTACCGACGCGTGGGCGCGGCTGCTGGCCCCCGAGGCCCCCTGGCTGCAGTCTGCTGCTGCAGCGCTGGGGCCGCTGAAGAGCGCGCTGGT
This sequence comes from Eimeria necatrix, assembly GCF_000499385.1. Lineage (NCBI taxonomy): Eukaryota > Apicomplexa > Conoidasida > Eucoccidiorida > Eimeriidae > Eimeria > Eimeria necatrix. The sequence goes on from NW_013654332.1 coordinate 22,221, forward strand.
GCACAGCAGCAGCTCTTCAGTTTCTTTTTTTCGCAAAGTCGACGCAGCAGCAGAAGCAGTGTTGGCTTTTTACGCGCCGGAGCTGCCGCCGGCCGCGCGGCAGAACAGCGGGCTGCCCATGATGGACGGCAAGGACATGGCGCTGGTCACGGGCCTTTATTTGCTGCTCGTGGGCCTCAGTTTGCTCGCCTTTAGGGGCTCTGCGTCGCATTCAGTCTCTCAAAGAAAAGAAAAGAGTTTGTTGGAGAAGATCGGGCCCGTCTTCGTCTGCCAGGCCGTCTACAACGCAGCCCAGGTAAAACTTGAACTCCGCCCGATCCGCCGCCGATCCGCCTCCTTTTCTCTTCTTTTTTTCGCAAATGCCTTTCATTTTGCATTCCCCACTTTTCTAGCCGGCCCACTTTCCGAGTTTCCGCCGCTTTCCGCGCGAAACCTTCCCCCGCCGCCTCCGGTGTACGTACACCGCGCGCCCGACGCCTCCCGCCGCCCCCCGCCGCCTCTCAGCCGCTTTCTCCGCGGCGCCGCCGCGGGGCCGACTTGAAAACAAAAAGGGAATTCCGCGCGAAAATGCGGAGTTTGAGGTGTACAGACACCCCAAAGGTGCACAGACACCCCAAAGGTGCACAGACACCCCAAAGGTCCACAGACACCCCGACGGTGCTGCTGCTGGGGTGTACGTACAGGTGCTGCTCTGCAGCTTTCTCGTCGTCCGCGTCTTCGACGTTTGGCAAACTGAAAACTATTCTTTTGTTTGCAACCGCTTCAACGTCCCCAACACCCGCATGGCCGAGGTCACCTGGTTCTTCTACATGTGAACCCAAACCCTAAACCCTAAACCCTAAACCCTAAACCCTAGCTGCCCGTTCCCGAGGCCCCCGAAGGCCCTGGGAAGCCCCAGAGGGCCCCAAAAAGGCCCCGAAGGGCCCCCGAGGGTTTGGGAGGGTTTAGGAGGGCTTGGGAGGGTTCAGGAGGGCTTAGGGTTTAGGGTTTAGGGTTTGCTTGTCAGGCTAAAGTACCTCGACCTGCTGGACACTGTCTTCATGATAGTGCGGGGCAACTGGCGGCAAGTTTCTTTTCTTCATGTTTACCACCACAGTTCTGTCATTTACATTTCCTGGGTCAACGCCAGCGTCGGCTTCGACGGCGAGATCTACTACGTCGTCGCACTCAAGTACTGCTGCTGCTGCTGCTGCTGCTGCTGCTGCTGCTGCTGCTGTGCTGTCGCTGTTGCTGTTGTTGTTGCTGTTGTTGCTGTTGTTGTTTTTGCTGTTGTTGTTGCTGCTGTTGTTGTTGTTTTTGCTGTTGTTGTTGCTGCCGTTGTTGTTGTTTTGTTGCTGTTGTTGCTTGTGTTGTTGTTTTTGCTGTTGCTGCTGCTGTTGTTTTTGCTGTTGCTGCTGTTGCTGCTGCTGCTGGAGGAGTGGCAGGCCCAGCTGCTGCTGCGGCAGGCCGCGTTTCACCGCTGCTGCTGCCGCAGCAGGACCCGATCTGCTGCTGCTGCTGCTGCTGCTGCTGCTGCTGCTGGCGGAGTGGCAGGCCCAGCTGCTGCTGCGGCATCCCGCTCTTCGCCACTGCTGCTGCCGCAGCAGGACCCGATCTGCTGCTGCTGCTGCTGCTGCAGCAGGACCCGATCTGCCGCTGCTGCAGCAGCAGGACCCGATCTGCTGCTGCTGCTGCTGCTGCTGCTGCTGCTGCTGCTGCAGCGGGCTGGTGCACGTGGTGATGTACGCGTACTACCTGCTGGCGAGTCTGAACTGCGGCGTGGCGCGCGTGGTGAAGCAGTTTGTGACGAAGTTGCAAATGCTGCAGTTCTTGTCGATGAGTTTGCATGCAGCTTATCATGTTTATTTCCACAAGTCTTGCAAATATCCTTTTCGAGTGACAGTGGGGTATTTCTTCTACGTTTTGAGCCTTTTTCTGCTCTTCCACAACTTCAGCAAGAAGACCTACGGCCGCAGCAGCAGCAGCAGCAGCAGCAGCAGCAGCAGCAGCAGCAGCAGCGGCAGGGGCAAGGTCAAGGCCTTGTGACTGCTGCTGCTGCGGCGATGCTTCTCTCCTGCGGCGCTCTTGCTGCGCAGCTGGCGGGCTTGAGGGCCCCAGAGCCGATCGACCTGCGCCGTGCTGCTGCTGCGCTGCTGCTGCTGCTGCAGCTGCTGCTGCTGCTGCTGCTGCTGCAGCTGCTGCTGCTGCTGCTGCTGCTGCTGCTGCTGGCAGCCACGTACTCGCCTGCTGCCGCCCACGGCGCACTGATTTCAAAATGCTCGCTTGAATCTGGGGGGGAGCGCTGCTCTGACCATTTCATTTAATCCATTCATTTATTATTTCTGTTTTCCGTCAAATTTTCAATTATTAATTCAATTATTCATTAATTAATTAATTAAATTAATTAATTAATTAATTAATTAATTAATTAATTAATTCAGTTTGATTCATACTTTCAAAAGTGATTGGGATTCCGCTTTTCAGGTTAGTGCTGGGCGGTGGTCAATCTGCCAGCATTTAAACGAAGTTTAGTGAAAATTACATAAATATATAAATAAAAATAGAAATAAATAAATAAATAAAAATAGAAATAAATAAATAAAATAAATATAAATAAATAGAAATGAACCTGGAAGTAGGAGTTGAGGACAGAGTTGTCAGCTAGGCAGCAGCAACGGGAGCTGCTGCTAAGGAGCAGCAGCAGCAGCAGCAGCAAGGTGCTGCTGCTGCAGCGCAGCAAAAGCACAACTGCACTATAAATGGGATGTGCACTTACAATATAAATATAAATAAATGTAAAAGTGGCATTAAATAGTAAGTTCTGTTGTTTCCGACCTCCACAGCGGAGGGGGCGTGAGGTGTATGCATACACCCGAGGCATGAGGTGTACGTACACCCGAAACACGCCGATAAAGTTGGGGAGTTTTTGCGCCTTTTCGGCGCAAAAAGGCATTTCAAATTCCAAATTAAATGCAATTCTTTATTGTTATGATTTGTTTTAATTAGAAGGCCATCAATGCTTCAAAATAAATGCATTTGAGGCCCATTTTGCACACATTTCAACTTTTTGAACTTCACAGCCCGCCTTCGCTGCACTAAAAAACAACGTGAAACTCTATTCAAATAATATGCAGTTATGCGCAGCAACAAATATATATATATATATACATATTATATATATATACATATATATATAATATATAAATATATATATATATATATATATATATATATATATATATATATGTATTGTATATATTATACACAAGACACAAAATGGGTTAAAATGCTTCTAAAAGGGGGCTTTTAAGGTCAAGTTTGTTTAAATGTAAAGCGAAAGAAGGCAAAGAAGTGAAAAGGAATTAATTTAAAAAAGAGAAATGCATTTATTGGAAGTGGCGGAGCTAGAAGATGGGCTGGAAGTCCTTCAGCTCCCCCTGGGGAGTGAAGAGGGGGAAATTAATATCAAAAAAAGAATTTAAAATAAAATATTTCGGCTGAGTCGGAAAGAGCTGCGGCAGCAGCTGAAAGCGCAGAAACGTGGGGGGGCGGCGGAAATAGCAGCAAACCTGCAAAGCACAACCATTCAAATTCGTTCAACTTCGTCCAAACTTCGCCAATTTTGTTCTAATTTTTTCAAATTCAATTCAATTTTGGGACTTATTTAAATTGTTTAGCCAGTTTTGTCTTTTATTTCGCTTTTTTTGGATATTTTAATGCATTTATTTCGGTTTTTGAATCATTTTGACCCGCTGGTCTGGTGACTTCGTTGAAGTGGATGAGTGGAAAATAATCGGGGGTGGCGGAGGCGAAAACATCATTCAAAAGCAATTAAATGTAAATAAAAATAAAAAACAAATAAAAGTAAATAAAAACAAAAGAAAAAAAGAATCAAAAGTGAAGAAAAAGAAGATGAACACAAACTGCTGTTCGCCAGCGATCCGCTGCTGCAGCGTCTGGGCAGCTGCAGACTGAACTGGAAAAGGAATTAAAAGAATGAAAGTGATAATAAATTAAAGCTAAAATAAAAATAAATAATAAAATAAATAAATAAATAAATAAATAAATAAATAAATAAATAAATAAAGATCACAAAATGCAAATTGGTGATCATTCAAATGGCGGTGTGGGCAGCAAAATGTTGAACAGTCGGCAGCAAGGCCACACGAGTTGAGATAAGCATAACGGAGGAAAGGAAATGAATAAAATTGAATGAAATTAAATAAAATAAATAAAATAAATAAAATAATAAATAAAATAAATTAAAATAAATTAAAAATAAAGAAATAAATTGCAATTTAAATCGCGAAAGAAGGAAGTGACCCGCCTCGGAATGGCCGTTGCGGTAGTGCAGCTTTCGGCAGCGCAGGCTGCAGTAGGAGGCGATGTAGCATCTGCAGGTCAAAAGGGGGAAATTAATGCAAAATAATTATTTATTTTAATTATTAATTATATTTATTTCATTAATTATTCAAAATAATTCCATTTATTCGCAAATCCCCCAGAAAACCCTCAAGAACAGCCCTTCTCAACCCCACAGCCGCCTCAACAACGCACTGCGCAGCAATAAGAAACGCGGTTTAGGGTTTAGGGTTTGGGGTTTAGGGTTTAGGGTTTAGGGTTTAGGGTTTGAAGATTGTGGGGAGATCCGCGACATATCTTGCAGCTAACAGTTCACTCCTCAGCCTCAAGCTTCCAGCTGGGCGGCCCCCGGGGCTTAGGGTTTAGGGGTTTAGGGTTTAGGGTTTAGGGTTTGCTGACCCCGGGCAGTAGTGCATGTTGAGAGTATCAGGGTTTAGAGTAAACCCTTGCGGCAAATCCTTTTTGCATCCGGGCCGCCAACAGGGAATAACGGAGCCTTTCCAGTGCCTGTGAAGTGGAGTTTTTTCTTCCTGCTGCTGCTGCTGCTGCTGCTGCTGCTGCTGCTGCTGCTTGCTTTTTGCGCCGTTTTCCCTTCTTTGGAGGCTTCGGATTGAGTCAGGGCTCCTTGCTGCTGCTGCTGCTGCTGCTGCTGCTGCTGCTGCTTCTGTTGCTGCTGGAGAGGCAGCGCGAGAAGGTGCAAAGACACTCGGCGACCGCGAGTTCCTCCACTGCTGCAGCTGTTGCTGCTGCTGCTGATAATGCGAATGCCCGTTGCGCTGCTGCTGCTGCTGCTGCTGCTGCTGCTGCTGCTGCTGCTGGTTGTTGTAGGTATTCTCTGGCGGCGTTTGTCTGCCCGTGCTGTTGGTTTGGGAGCGCGTCTGCTGCTCCTGGCTGCTGCCGCTGCTGCTGCTGGGGCCTTCGCCTTCTGCTGCTGCAGCAGCAGCAGCAGCAGCAGCAGCAGCAGCAGCACTTTGCGTGATGCTGCTGCTCCAGCTGCAGTAAGAAGGCTCCCAGCTGCTGCTCCACAGCGAAGGCCAGGGGCCCCCAGCTCTAAGCCCGCAGCGGCTGGCCATAGTGAAGGGGAAAAGGCACTGGGGGTTTATTGCAGCGTTTTCCGCAGTCTGAGCCCGCAGTGCAGCAAACCACAATTTAGGGTTTAGGGTTTAGGGTTTAGGGTTTAGGGTTTAGGGCCTCGCGGCTGCGGCTTGGGGCCCAGGGTTTGGGCTGGCAAAAGGGCGCCCGGAGCAGCCACCCAAAACCCCAATATCCCGCTCGACTCCCGAGAGTTTAGGGTTTAGGGTTTAGGGTTTAGGGTTTAGGGTTTGGGGTTTGCCTTTTGGAAGACGTCTCGGAGGCAGACGGCGGCTCTCCAGCAGAAGTCGGCAGTGAGGTGGTGGTAGAAGTGGATTTGTTTGTCTCGGAGATAAAAAAGAATTAAATGATTTAAAGAGTTTTGCATGCATGCAGCAGTGGAGGCCAGCAGCGGCGCGGTGTCTAGACAGCTCAGGTACAGCAAGTCCGCCACGAAGCACAGCAGACTTCGACATAAATATAAATTCATTTTTTCTTTGAAGCACAAACGCAGGCTCCGCCAAACCCTAAACCCTAAACCCTCGCTCGCGTCTTCCGTGTTTATTCGCTCCAGCAGGTCTGCAGCAAACCAACAAGTCCAAATTAAATCAAACAAATCCAAATTAAATAAAACAAATCCAAATTAAATCAAAACAAATCCAAATTAAATCAAAACAAATCCACTTTCTCCATTTTGTTAAAAGAAATAATATTTGCTGCTCAACTCCCGGCAAAATTAAACCCTAAACCCCACAAGCTCTGCCTCAGCACTTGGGGTTTAGGGTTTAGGGTTTAGGGTTTAGGGTTTAGGGTTTACGGGAGTCCCGCATGGCGTAAATGGCCTCAGTGAGCATTTCAATGTACGCGGTGATGGCGCTGACAGCTTGCGCGGAGAAAGGGACCTGAATTCAAACAGCAAAGAAGAGCCCATTCATTAGGGTTTAGGGTTTAGGGTTTAGGGTTTAGGGTTTGGCTTTCTCGTTGTGCAGCAACGCATTTGCGCTTCTCTTTGCCGCGGCTCCCGGCCAGGCTCGGCCCGGGGAGTGAAGCGCAGAAGCAGACAAGCAGCGCCTAGGGTTTAGGGTTTAGGGTTTAGGGTTTAGGGTTTAGGGTTTGGGACTTTTTGCTCTGCGACGGCGTGGAGGACGGCGGCGGTGAGGTGGGAAAGGAGCAGCCGGTTGCAGACTTGGGCCTTGAGGGTTTGGAGGCTTTTGTGTTCATTTAAAAAAGGAAGAAGTTTGGAAATTGCTTCGAAGTTGAACTGCAGCGCGAGGCAAGAAGAGGGGTTGGCGAGGACTTGCTGCAGCTGCCTGCAGGCCTGCTGCAGCAGCAACTCGTGCTCCTTTTCGCTGAACTCCGGATTCGGATTGAAGCAAAAAGAAAGTGGCGAGCAGTTCTCGAAAGCCGCATGCGCGGGCTGTTCTGGGGTGTACGTACACCCCACACTCGCGCCCGGGGTGTACGTACACCCCGGCGGCGCGCCTGGGGTGTACGTACACCCCGGGCGCGAGTCTGGGGTGTACGTACACCCCAGAGGCCGCGTTTTGCGGCTCCCGCGCCACTCTTTCAACGCCACTTCTTTTTTTCTTTCCAAGTCCAGCAGCAAGTCCTCTCCGTCGCCTCCCGACAGAGAAGACATCTTCAACAAAAGGTTTATTTTGAACTCAAAAAAACGCAAACCATTCAGCCGAAACAGCAGCCGCAGCAGCCCCGGCACCCGCGAGTTCAAAATCACTGCAGCAATTCAACTCCAACACAAAACCCCAACAGCTTTTCCAAATTAATTTCAAACAAAAACCCAAAACAAACATTTAAACAACAAAATTAAAGTCAAAAACTCGGGATTAAGGGGATACTTGTATGTGTATATGTATATATAAATATATGTATATATTTATATATATTTATTTATTTATTTATGTAGATATATTTGCATTTATTGCTTATGGCAGATTAAATAAATAAATGGTAAAGTTGTGCTGATGTGAGTCTTTTGTACTTGTAGTTTGAGGTGTACGTACACTTGAACGCAGACGGAAATGGCACGCAAAAAGAACAAAACGGGAAAAAGAAAACACAGCAGCAGCAGCAGCAGCAGCAGCAGCAGCAGCAGCAGCAGCAGCAGCAGCAGCAGCAGCAGCAGCAGCAGCAGCAGCAGC
>NW_013654333.1:0-2500 GCF_000499385.1 Eimeria necatrix
GCCGCCGGTGGCGCCGCCGAAAACCACCAATTGGAGGTTATCCACGCAACAAGCTGCATGCGCTGCTCGAGGGTTTGGAGGGTTTTCTGCAGAAAGTTTTGTCCAAAAAGAAGAAGAAACTTCAAACACGAAAGTCTCGTTCGTTATGCTGTAGCCCCCAGCCGCTGCGCACACGCCCGCCAAACCCTAAACCCTAAACCCTAAACCCTAAACCCTAAACCCTTTTCTCTTGTTTCCTCCCTTTTTCAAACCCTCCTAAACCCTAAACCCTTTTTTCTTGTTTCTTCCCCTTTTCAAACCCTCCTAAACCCTAAACCCTTTTTTCTTGTTTCTTCCCTTTTTCAAACCCTCCTAAACCCTAAACCCTAAACCCTTTTTTCTTATTTCTTCCTTTTTTCAAAACCTCGTAAACACTAAACCCTAAACCCTTTTTTCTTATTTTTTCCTCTTTTCAAACCCTCCTAAACCCTAAACCCTTTTTTCTTATGTCCGCCCTTTCCTCTTTTTTCCCAAACCCTCCCAAACCCTAAACCCTTTTTTTTCACTTCCTCTCTTTGCTTCTCCGCCCGAACCCTCCTAAACCCTAAACCCTAAACCCTTCTTTTTAGTTTCCGCTTTTATTTTCGCAAACCCTCGTAAACCCTAAACCCTTTCAAGATATAATTAAAAATAACCAAAAGAAGACACAATTAAAAGCAAACGAAAGAGCGGCGAAAAGCAGCAAAACAGCCCCAGCAGCAGCAGCAGCAGCAGCAGCAGCAGCAGCAGCAGCAGCAGCAGCAGCAGCAGTGTACGTACACCCCACCGCGCCCCCGAAAACCACAACTTTGTTAAACCCCACATAAGTGGAAGTGTGGCCGAAGCGAGCTGAGGGGGCCTCTCCGACATGAAATGCTGCTCGGGGGCCCCCTGCTGCTGCTGCTGCTGCTGCTGCTGCTGCTGCTGCTGCTGCTGCGGAGGCGGGGGGGGCCGCGGCCGCGGAGGCGGGGCCTGCTGCTGCTGCTGCAGCAGGAGCTGCTGCGGGAGCAGCTGCTGCTGCAGCAACGCCGCTCGCTGCGGAAGAGGACGGGACGCCGCCTCCTGCTGCTGCTGCTGCTGCTGCTGCTGCTGCTGCTGCTGCGAAGCCGCCACTGCCGGCGGTCAGGGCACTCATCCTCGCTCTCCCGCTGCGGGTCTCTCTCACGCCGCTGCTGCTGCTGCTGCTGCTGCTGCTGCTGCTGCTGTTGCTGCTGCTGCTGCTGCTGCTGCTGCTACTGCTGTTGCTTCGATGCGAGCACTGCGCCGGGGACGACGTAAATAGGGCAAGCGGCTCGCCGAAATAAAGCTGCTGCTGCTGCTGTTGCTGCTGCTTCTGTTGCTGTTGCTGCTGCAGCCCTTTACGCTTTCCCTTGGGGGCTTTGCGGGGTGCTGCTGGCTGCTGGCCGTGCGGCTGCTGCTGCTGCTGCTTCTGCAGCAGCAGCTGCTGCTGCTGCTGCTGCTGCCTGCTGCTGTCTGCTGCTGCTTCTGCTGCTGCTGCTGCTGCTGCTGTGCTCACGCTGTTGTCGCTGCTGCTGCTGTCCTCTGTGTGTCCAAGCCCTAATTTCCTCGTAAAGACACAAGACAACTGCAGCAGCAGCAGCAGCAGCAGCAGCAGCAAGAGCAGCAGCAGGGGAAGTGCCCTCTGCCTGCTGCGGGAGATGAGAAGGATTGCGCTGCGCTGCTGCTGCTGCTGCTAAGACTCCTGCTGCTGCTGTTGCTGCAGATGCGGCTGCTGCTGCTGCTGCGCAGCTAGCGTGAGGGGAGCTTTGCTGCTTCGGCTGCTGCTGCTATTGCTGCGGCTCCCGCTGCTGCTGCTGCTGCTGCTGCTGCTGCTTTTGCTGCTACTGTTGTTGTTGCTGCTGCTGCTGCAAGCCTCAAGAGCCCCCAAAACCAAAAGGGGTTTGGCCCGAGATGAACTCTGCCTCGGAGTCCCACCAGGTGCTGCCCGCCTTGCTGCTGCTGCTGCTGCTGCTGCTGCTGCTGCTGCTGCTGCTGCTGCAGGATTGTTGCTGCTCGACTCCAGCAGGCAATCAGGACAAGCTCAGCAGCAATTATAAATAAAGTTAAAGACAGGCTTTTGAAAGGGCCCCAGCAGCACGTGCTGCTGCTGCTGCTGCGCAGACAGCGAGCAGCAGTGGCTGCTGCTGCTGCGGCTGCTGCTGCTGCCTTTTTGCTGCTGCTGCAGCTCGCTGTCCACTGCTGCTGCTGCTGCTGCTGCTTTAACTTCAAATTAAAATTAATGAACAGAATTAAGCCCAGCAGCAGCAGCAGAGACACTCAGGTGTATCTCCAGCTGGCAGCAGCCCTGCGACGACCGCCGTCTTAAGGGCCCCCAAACCCTAAACCCTCAAACCCCAAACCCTAAACCCTAAACCCTAAACCCTAAACCCTAAACCGTTGAGTCTAAACCGCAGACTCCCAAGTCTTGCAGCTGCTGTGGGGGCTCATCGCAGCTAGCTCTGGTTTCTGCTGCCTGGGAGCC
>NW_013654333.1:5000-29087 GCF_000499385.1 Eimeria necatrix
TTTATTTTATTTATTTTGTTTGCTTGCCTCTTTAGTTTCTTTTCTTTTTTCTTTTCGATTTGTTTCTCATTTAATTTATACTTTGATTTATTTCTTTTTCAACAAAAGAAATAAACAAAAAAAGAAATAAATTAAAATAAAACAAAATTAAAAAAGAAAGAAATAGACAAAAATAAAAACAAAAAATAAAAACAAAAAAAACGTAAAAACCTTCAAATCAACTCAAACCAACTCAACTAAACTCGACCAACTAAATCAAATTAATTAAATCAAACTAAACAAACAAATAAATATAAATAAACAAACAAATAAACAAATAAATAAATAATAAATAATAAATAAATAAATAAATAAATAAATAAATAAATAAATAATAAATAAATGCGAATTTGCGTTTAGGGGAAACGAGCAGCTTCGCGCTGGCGTGCATTGGGGTGTATCTACTCCCGGTGTTGTTTGTGGTTTTTTCCGCTCGCGCTCAAAATGAGTTTTCATTTTATTTTTCTGCTGCTGCTTCTTCTTTCTTTGCTTCTCCTGCTGCTGCTGCTGCTGCTGCTGCTGCTGCTGCTCCTTCTTTTTCTTTTCCACTTTCTCTCGAGTCTTCTCTCCACGCCGATCTTCGCCTCAGCCTCGCCCTCGACTTCCTCGACATCACTGTCATGTTCAACGACGCCCTAGGTCAGCTGCTGCTGCTGCTGCTGCTGCTGCTGCTGCTGTTTTGCTGCTGCTGCTGCTGTTGTTTTGCTGCTGCTGCTGCTGTTGTTTTGCGGCTGCTGCAGCTGTTTTGGTTGTGCTGCTGCAGCGTTTTTCGTGCTGCTGCCGTTGGTTTGCCGTGTTTTGCTGCTTTGCTGCTGTCGTTTCGTTGCTGCTGCTGCTGCTTTGCTGCTGCTGCTTTGCTGCAGTAGTTTTGCTGCAGTTGCTTTGCTGCTGCTGCTGTTCTGGCGCTGCTGCCGGCGGGGCTGGGAGCGGGAGGGTGTCCCGGAGTGCCTCGCTGCTGCTGCTGCTGCTGCTGCTGCTGCTGCTGCTGGAACCGTCGTATCTCTGCACCTTTTTCCCCCCAGCCGCTGCCGCTGCCGCTGCTGCTGCCGCTGCTGCTGCTGCTGCTGCTGCTGCTGCTGCTGCAGAGCGGGACCGGCAGCTGCAGCTGGTGGGGGAAGGCGCAGCAGCAGGCGACTGGGTGGGGCTCTTCACCCTGGTGCTGTGCATAGTGGACGTGCTGAGTCTGGGGCTGGCCTTTGCTTCCTGGGGGCCCCCGGGGGGCCCCCAGCAGCAAGGAGATATATTTGTGTCTGCGAAGTTTGAATTTCTTGTTGGTTTGCTGCTGGTGGATGTTCCCTTTTTAGTAGTGAGGCTTTACTGGATGTGTGGGGCCCCACAGAAGCTGTTGTGGTTTTTTTTGAAGAACATCTTCACCATTTGCATGCGGCCTTTGAAGCTCAACCAGTGCCGTTTGGCCGAGCGCGAGAAGGCCAAGGGGACCCAAAAGTCCATTTACGAGAAGCCCGGCAGCGAGCTGCTGCTGCAGCAGCAAATCCGGCAGCAGCAGCAGCAGCAGCAGCAAAAAACGCGCACAAAGATGCCCCACACGGGCCCCTACGCCCCAGACCCGAAAAACGCCGCCAAAAACTACCTCCTGCAGCAGCAGCAGCAGCAGCAGCAGCAGCAGCAGCAGCAGCAGCCCGCAGCCACTGCTGCTGCTGCGGTCGGCAGGGGCGTCCTCGAAAACATACAGCGCCTCCGCCAGCGCGGCAGCATGCTGCGCCAGCGCCAGCAGCAGCAGCAGCAGCAGCAGCACACTGCAGCAGCAGCAGCAGCAGCAGCAGCAGCAGCAGACGCCGGCGGCTCCTTCTACGGCAGCAGAGACTTTGCTGCAGACTCGCTGCTCCCCAGCAGCAGCGCAGACACTGCAGCAGGAAGATCAACAGCATCTTTTGAGTCTTTGAATGAAACTCTGAGGGACCGCAGCTGGGTCCCCGGGCCCCTTCCTGCTGCTGTGCTGCAGCAGCCGCTGCTGCCTCAACAAAGTGCTGGACGGCTCGGCCTACCTTTCGTACGCGCAGCAGCTGCGGCTTGCTGCTGCTGCTGCTGCTGCTGCTGCGCTGCACCTGCTGCTGGTGCTGCTGGGCTTCTGCTCCTTCATCTTCGCGAAGGAGCCCGCGGCCCCCGCTGCTGCTGCTGCTGCTGCTGCTGCTGCTGCTGCTGTTCCCGAGTTCTTCCCCCTCACCGCCTGGGGTGTCTTGACACCGCGGGACAAGGCGCTGCTGCTGATCTGGGGTGTATCGACAGCTCTGTGTCTCCTCAGCTGCTGCGGAGAAGCTCCGCTGCTGGACTGTCTCTTCACTTCTTTTTGTTTTGCTGCCAAACAACTTTCCCGTTTGCTGCTCTTCCGCGAGTTGGGCTTTTACTACTTGTCTCCGCAGGGCGTGGCAGCAGCAGCAGCAGCAAGTGGCTTCCAGCCCAAACACGCCATTGCTTTGCTGCTGGGGGTTTCCTTTCTTGCCAAACCCCTCATTTACTTTTTGACTCTTTCTTTGGCGCTGCTGCAGTCTCTTTTTGGAAAAAGGTTTTACACTTGGAAAAGGGACAAATACGTCCTCAGTGCGACAAACCCTAAACCCTAAACCCTAAACCCTAAACCCTAGCACCTCCCGCGCCCTCGCGCCCCTTCTCCCGCTTCCTCCGCCCTCTGCACTCCACTGCGTCCCAACTTGCTGCTGCTGCTGCTGCTGCTGCTGCTGCTGCGTTGGTGCGTGCCTGCAGGCAGCGCGGGTTCCCCGCTGGAGAGCAGCAGCAGCAGCAGCAGCAGCAGCAGCAGCAGCAGCAGCAGCAGCGTGTCCGTGAGCAACGTGGTGGTGTTTTACCTGTGCCGGATGGGGGCTGCGCCGGTGTCGCTGCACGGGTTGCTGCTGGGTCCAAACACTGTTTTAGGGTTTAGGGTTTGCGACGGGCTGACGGAGGCTTTGTGGGTGGAGTGGCTGCTGGGGCTAGGGTTTAGGGTTTGGGCCCTCTCCCTCCGCCTCAGCTGGTACTCCTTCGGGGTTTACTGCTGCCACTTGCTGCTGCAGCTGCTCTATTTGCTGCTGAGCCAAGCCACGAGGGTTTTGGTGCTGCGGCGGTTTGAGTTGAAGTTGCTGCTCGAGGGTTTGGTGGCTTTGCGGCCGGACGACTTGGGGATCTTCACTGACAGCAGCAGCAGCAGCAGCAGCAGCAGCAGCAACGCGCCCCTTGCTGCTGCAGCAGACACGCGCAAGTACAAAAAGAGCAGCAGCAACGGCTGCTTGACTCTTGCGCAGGAGTTCGAGGCTTTTCAAAGAGACGGCTTCGTCTCTTCTCCCGGAACTGTCTTCCCTGGAGTCTTCTAGCTGCTGCTGCAGCAGCAGCAGCAGCAGCAGCAGCAGCAGCAGCAGCAGCAGCAGCAGCGGCAGCAGCGGCAGCGGGAGGGGTGGGCGAGGGAGTGGCTGCAGCGGAGCCGGCAGCAGCCGCAGCAGCAGCAGCAACGCAGGGCGGCAGGCTGCAGCGGGAGGGACGGAGCAGCAGCAGCAGCCGCAGCAGCAGCAGCACAAGAGGCTCGCTGCAGCAGCAGGGACGGGCCGCAGCAGCAAACGCAGCAGCAGCACTTGCCGCTGCAACGCAGCACATACTGCTGCTGCTGCTGCTGCTGCTGCTGCTACGCGTGCGCAGAAAGCGCTTTGCCAGGAATCAGCGAGCTGCAGCAGCAGCAGACGCTGCTCCTGCTGCTGCTGCTCACGAAAGATCGCAAAGGAGCAGCAGCAGCAGCAACAGCAGCAGCAGAGGGACTGGCTGCAGCAGGTCATGAGGCTCCTCATTTCCAGGCCTCACGCTGCTGCTGCAGCTGCAGAAGTAAATGCTGCTGCAGCAGCAGCACAGCAGCAGCTGTTACAACTAGAGTTTTTAGAGCAGCAGCAGCAGCATGCTGCTGCTGCTGCACTTCACAGGAATAGTATTCTCAGGCGCTGCAACAGCTGCAGCAGCAGCTGCAGCAGCAGCTGCAGCAGCAGCTGCAGCAGCAGCTGCAGCAGCTGCTACTGCTGCAGCATAAACAACAGCGCCTGACTAGGGATCATTTCGTTTGAGTACATTCATTTCCAATGGGAACTGCTGCTGCTGCTGCGGCAGCAGGCTCAGCAGCAGCAGCAGCAGCAGCAGCAGCGGGACGAGCAACAGTAGCTCGAGCAACAACGGGAGCTGCTGCAGCAGCAGCTGCTGCAGCAGCAGCTGCTGCAGCAGCAGTGATTTTAATTGCAGCAAAAGCAAACAGCAAAAGTTTCTGTAGCCAGCGGCGCTGCATTTGCTGCTGAAGCTGCTGCAGTTGCAGCGTCAAACGCTGCAGCTGCTGTTGCAGCTGCTTTTGCTGCCGCGGTTGCAGCAGCAGCTGCTGCTGCTGCTGCAGCTGCTGTTGCAGCTGCTGTTGCAGCTGCTGCTGCAGCTCCTGTTGCAGCTGCTGTTGCAGCTGCTGTTGCAGCTGCTGCTGCAGCTGCTGTTGCAGCTCCTGTTGCAGCTGCTGCTGCAACTGCTGCTACAGCTGCTGCTGCAACTGCTGTTGCAGCTGCTGCTACAGCTGCTGCTGCAACTGCTGTTGCAGCTGCTGCTGCAGTTGCCGTTGCAGCTGCTGCTGCAGCTGCCGCTGCAGCAGCTGCTGTAGTTGCTGTTGCAGCTGCTGCTGCAGCTGCTGTTGCAATTGCTGCTGCCGCTTGCATAGGGTGGCAAGAAAACTTGGCTGTTCTTTTTTTTGGGTTCATCGGGGAGTTAGACTTGTGGGGCAGCCGAGGTGTACGTACACCTCAACTCGGCAGCAGGAAGTCAGCAGCAGCAAATGAAAGAATAAACATAATCATCTCATTGAGAGAAATAAAAATAAATAAATGAAATAAATAAATGAAATAAATAAATGAAATAAATGAATGAAATAAATAGTTCTGCCAACTGTTTAGTTCACTTGTCGATATCAAGGCCGCCTACTGGGGTGTATGTACACCTGAAACGATCAAGACAGGCGCTGTGGGGCCCTCGCTGCTTTTTTGTTTGGAGAAAATATCCGAAATAAAATAAAAGAATTGAATGAATCATTTTATTTCTTTTTTATTCATTTAGATCTATTTATAAAGACATAAATGCAGTTTATTTGCCTCTTTAGTTGCAGAAAGAAAACGTTTTTGAATGTGCAAGTCGTGCATAGCAGGTCATTTGAAAATGGGTTTGTTCCTCAATTATATTCATTTAATTCTCAAAATTAATTGAATTTGAATAAATTCACTCATAAAGAAATGAATTTATTCTTCAATTTTATTTATTTGAATCAAAAAGTGACATTTATGATTTCTGCAGTCACACAGCGGAGCTCGGGTGTCTGTACACCTCAGGGTGTGCGGCGCTGTCGGCAGCGGCAGCTTGGCCTTAAAACGCATTAAATGCATTTATTAATCAAATATTAAAACATTAAATTAATTTATTTTGTAAATAATTCAACTTTTGAATTAATTGGATTGATTTCAGCAGCCGTTTTCAGCAGCTTGCTGCCCGCTGGCTCGCTGGCTCTTGGGGTGTACGCGCACCTCCCGCTGCAGGCTGCGGCAGGCAGACCGAGAAAACTGCATTTTGAGTTTAATTTTGATTTTATTTTTAATTTTAATTTAAAATTATTATTTATTTCTTCGAAACTCGCCGCAGCAGCAGCAGCGCATGCACGAGGTGACCCTGGGGCTGCAGCAGCAGCAGCAGCAGCTGCTGCGGAGTCTTTTCTCCTCTTTTGCTCTTCAGCTTTTTGCTGATCTGCTGCCCCACAAAGAATACCATTTGAAGGCTTTTTCTGTTCCTTTGGGATCTCCCGAGAGAAGGCCCCTGCTGCTCTCCCCCGGCAGCAGCAAACGCAAACCCGCAGCTAGCCAAAGCTCCGGCTAGCTAGCTAGCTAGCTAGCTAGCCGCAGCAAGGCAACTGGCAGCTAGCTGCAGCTAGCCAGCAGGAACGCCTGCTATCCCCAGCTACCCGGAGCTAGCCCCAGCTAGCTGCAGCTAGCTGCAGCTAGCTGCAGCTAGCCCCAGCGAATCCTAGCTAGCCACAGCTAGCCGCAGCTAGCTGTAGCTAGCTGCAGCTAGCTAGCCATCTGTAGCTAGCCAGCAGGGGAGTCAGCTGTCTCTTTGTTGCAGCTGATCTCCGTCGGGTGTACGTACACCGCAGACACTCTGCTGCTCCCTCCCGCGTCAACCCAAAAGAATTAAAATTTATTTTTATTTATTTCTTTTTTATTTATTTCCTTTTTTAAATCTGCAATTACCAAAAAATAAAACCTGCAGGACTTCAAATTGAAAGCCCCACAGCTGCCATTGCATGCAGCGACACACGGCCGCAGCACGGCTAGCTAGCTAGCTAGCTAGCTAGCTAGCTAGCTAGCTAGCTAGCCAGCTAGCTAGCCAGATCTTCAACTAGCTAGCTAGTTCTTCAGCTGGCTAGCTGCATAGCAGCTAGCCTGTTCGCCAGCTAGCTAGCTAGTTGGCTTTTGCTGCAGCTAGCTGGAAAGCCAGCTAGCAACTGAAGTGCTCGATTAGCTTTTCGCTTGGCTAGCTAGCTAGCTGGCTAGCTAGCTAGCTGGCTAGCTAGCTAGCTAGCTAGCAAGCCAGCTAGCCACAGCACCCTCGAGTTAAGTCAAGCAGAACTGAGAGGGAATAAAGCACTGCGGTGTACGTACACCCCGCGGGCGCCAAACCCCACACCCTAAACCCTAAACCCTAAACCCTAAACCCTGAAGCCTGGGCTCTACAGGAGGAAGAAGACAGTAGACTATGGACAGAGAACAGCAGCAGCAGGATGCAGCAGCACCGCTGCAGCAGCAGCAGCAGCCGTTGCTTTTGCCTCAACCGCTGCAGCAGCAGCAGCAGCAGCAGCAGCAGCAGCAGCTATCTCAAACTGCTGCTCTCGCCCAAGGGTCCCTCTCTGCTGCGGGCGCTCCTCTAACTTTTGCTTCAACTTCTGTAGGAGCAGACAAATCAGCAGCAGCAGCAGCAGCAACAGCAGCCACAGCAGCAGCAACAGCAGCAGCAGCAGCAGCAGCCAAAATTCCAGCACAGGCGGCACCAGCAGCATCGGGAGCAACGAAGCCAGCGGCAGCAGCAGCCGCAGCAGCAACAGCAGCAGCAGCAGCGACGGTGGCAGCAGCAACACAAGCAACCAAGCAGGCGGCAGCAGCAGCAACAGCAGCAGCAGCAAGAATAGGAGCTAAACCAGCAGCAGCAGCAGCAGCAGCAGCAGCAGCAAATGTGCTGCTGCCTGCAGAGGCGCCGCCCCCAACAGTAGAAGAGCGAGTTGAAAAGTTTCTGGACTCTCTTTGTGAGAAAGGAGCACTAAGTGTTAATACGTAAGCAGCAGCAGCAGCAGCAGCAGCAGCAGCAGCAGCAGCAGCAGCAGCAGCAGCAGCAGGAGACGTTGGTGTGGTAGTTAGGACAGTTCAGTACACAGCATCTTGAGCAGCCGCTGCAGCAGCAGCAAACGGAATTCTGCTGCTGCTGCATAAGAGCAAAAAGCCCCACCAGGCGTTGCTGCAGCAGAGACTTTAGCAGCAGCAGCAGCAGCAACAGCGGGAGAACCTGCAGCAAAAAGAGCAGCAGCAGCAGCAGCAGCAGCAGCACTAGCACCACCGCAGCAGCACCAGCACTGCCACTAGCACACGACACACAAGCAGCAGCAGCAGCTGCAGCAGCAGCAGCACGACTGGCAGCGCACGACAGATTACAACAGCAGCAGCAGCAGCAGCAGCAGCAGCAGCAGCAGCAGCAGCATTTGTTTGTTTGCGTTCAGGTCTTTGCTGTTCAAGCAGCGGTTTTTCAGGCTGCACGAGAGATATTTGCATGCAGCAAAAACAGAAGCATTAGCAGCAGCAAAGCTGCAGCGGCTGCAGCAGCAGCTGCAGCAGCAGCAAGAGGAGCTCGCAGAAGCAGCAGCAAGAGCAGCACTGCATTCCGAGCAAATCATGTCACTCAAGCAGGAGCTCTCCGAGGTACTCAAGGGCCTAGGGTTTAGGGTTTAGGGTTTAGGGTTTAGGGTTTAGGGTTTAGGGTTTAGGGTTTAGCGTTTAGGGTTTAGAGTTTAGGGTTTAGGGTTTAGGGTTTAGGGTTTAGGGTTTAGGGCCAACGGTCTTTGCTGCTACCATTCTTTCGCGTTTTCCCCCCCCGCCTCAAAATCTGGACAAAATAAATAAATAATAATATTATTATTTCTATTTAAAATTTATTTATTTATTTATTTATTTATTTATTTATTTATTTATTTATTTATTTATTTATTTATTTATTTATTTATTCAGAAAAGAGGAGAATTAGTTCGCGTTGCTTCTCGGCAGCAAATGCTGCAGCAGCAATTTGCTGCAATTCGAAAAGAAGCAAATGAGCTGCAGCAGCAGCTCGAGACGCAAAGGAAGCAGTAATTCTTTTATTTGTTTTTTATTTATTTATTTTTTATTTATTCATTTATTATTTATTATTTGTTTATTTATTTATTATTTATTATTTATTTATTTATTTATTATTTATTTGTTTATTTATTTATTTATTAATTATTTATTTGTTTATTTGTTTATTTATTTATTTATTTATTATTTTTTTATTTATTTATTCATTTATTATTTGTGTATTTATTTTTTATTTATTTATTTAGTTCTTTATTTATTTATATATTATTCATTTGTTTATTTATTCATTTATTTATTTACCTGTTTATTTATTTATTTGCTTGTTTATTTTTTGCCATTTACGTGGTATTTATTTATTTATTTGCTTATATATTTATTATTTATTTATTTATTAGCTTATTTATTTATTTTGTTCTTTATTTATTTGTTCGTTCATTTATTATTTATTTGGTATTTATTTATTTTTTTACTCATTTAGTTGTTTATTTATTTTTTATTCATTTTTTACTTTTTATTTTTTATTGTTCATTCAGTTGGCTATTTTATTATTTTTTTCACTATTTAATTGTTTACTATTTATTTAATTAATTATTTACGTGTTTATTATTTATTATTTATTTTAATTTGATGTTAAAGATATTATTTGTTTTTTTAGTATTTATTGATTTCTTTATTCATTCATTTGTTTACTTATTATTTGTTTGCTGAAGTTAAATATAAATGGACGAAAAAAAAAGAAAGTAAAATTAAAATAAAAGTAAAACAAAACCAAAACTGAATTGAATTAAATTAAAAAATAAGCTAAAATTAAATTAAATTAAACTAAATAAAATTAAACTAAATTAAAATATGGAATAAAATTAATTAAATTTAATTAAATTTAATTAAATTTAAAAAATTAAAAATAAAATAAAATGTTTTTGTTTTTTTGCAGCTCAAAAGACGTGGAAATGAATTTGACGAAAAATGCAGCAGAAACTATTTCGAGACTTCAGGTCTCTATTTTTATTTTTATTTTTATTTTTATTTTTACATTTATATTTATTTTATTATATTTTGTTTTAATTTTTATTTTATTTTACTTTTATTTTTATTTATGATTTTTATTTTTATTTTTGTTTGTATCTTTATTTTTATTTTCATTTTCATTTTTATTTTTATTTCTTTTATTTTGTTTTATTTATTTCATGTTCTTATTTGTTTGGCCTTAATTTCATTTTCTTCTAATTTCATTTTCTGTTATTTTATTTATTATTTCTGTGATTTAATTATTTCTTTTTTTAATTTATTTATCTCTTTCAATTTCCTTATCGCAATTTATTTCTTTCTTTCCTTTATTTTTACTTTTAATTTTTTATTTTTAATTTTTTCCTCTTTCTGTTTTGCTGCACCCTCTATCTGTATTGAAATGCATTTTGTTTAAAAAGTCAAAACACTTTTATTTATTTATTTATTTATTTATTTATTTATTTATTTATTTATTTATTTATTTATTTATTACTTTCTTTTTTTTATTTTTTCAGAAAGAGGAGAAAAGGCTCACTGCGTCCATCGGTCAGCGCGGGAACACTCAAACCCTAAAACGTCCTCCCCAGGGTTTAGGGTTTAGGGTTTAGGGTTTGGGGTTTAGGGTTTAGGGTTTAGGGTTTAGGGTTTGGAGGTTGACGCAGAGCGTGGTACTCATGAGGCGGCCAGGTTAAAGCAGCGAGAGAAAACCCTCAACGAAAAACTCGAAGTGAGCTTAACCCAAAACACTAAACCCTAAACCCTAAACCCTAGACCCTAAACCCTAGACCCTAAACCCTAAACCCTAAAATCTTAGACCCCTTTCTCGCTAGCTTCTGTAGCAGCGCATTCAAACCCTCTTAGGTGTGTTTCCCTCTCTAGCTAGCCAGCTAGCTAGCTAACAAACTAGCTAGCTAACAAACTGGCTAGCTAGCTAGCTAGCTAGCTAGATAGATAGCTAGCCATCTACCTAGTCGGCTGTTTATCTAGCTAGATGCTTAGCTAGCTAGCTATTTAGATGGCTAGCTGTTTGGTTAGCCAGCTAGCTAGCCAGACATTTGGCTAGCCAGCTAGGCATTTAGCTACCTAGCTAGCCGTTTGCCTAGCTAGCTAGCAATTCAGCTAGCTAGCTAGCTAGCTATTCAGCTAGCTGGCTAGCTAGCTAGCTAGCTAGCTAGCGGGTGGTGCTGCTGTTTTTGTTTTCTCAAGGCCCTTGCTGTGCAGCAGCAAAACTTGAATGAAGAAGTAGCAGCAGCAGAAGCCCCAAGGAAGACTCAGGAAGAGCAGCAGCAGCTGACGGAACATTTGCTGCTGCTGCTGCAGCAGCAAGCTGAACGCACGGCGCAGCAGCAGCAAGAGCAGCAGCAGCAGCTCGAGAGGCTGGAAGCGCAATCACAAGTAAAACCTTGTTCCCGAAACCCTAAACCCTAAACCCTAAACCCTAAACCCTAAACCCTTAATCGTATGCCATAATCAAGAGGGCCTGTGCCAGGAGCTGCGAAAAAGGAAGTTAATTTTCTAGGGCGGCTGATACAGTTGCTGCTGCTGCTGCTGCTGCTGCCTCCTGTTTCACTGCTGCTGCTGCTGCTGTTGCTCTTGCTGCCGCTGCTGCTGCTGCAGTCTCTGCAGCAACAACTGCAGCAGCAGCAGCAAAAGCTGCAGCAGCAACGCAGAGTGTCTGAAGAGCTTTTGCCGCAGCAGCGCGATGTTCGCAACAGACTCGACTTGGCACAGGCAAACCCTAAACCCTAAACCCTAAACCCTAAACCCTAAACCCTAAGCCCTAAACCCTAAACCCTAAACCCTAAACCCTCAGTTTGTGTTGCTTTGGCTTCTTCTATCAATGGCTTATTTTCTCTACTCATCTGTAAGGCATTGCTATTTGTTTATTAATCATTTATTATTTATTTATTTATTTCTTTATTTATTTCTTATTCACTTATTTCTTATTTATTTATTTATTTATTTATTTATTTATTTATTTGTTTCTTCATCACTTTTCCAATTTTGCACAGCTTGAGCCTTTCACCTCCACGCCACTTTAACAAATAAATAAATAAATAATAAATAATAAATAATAAATAATAAATAATAAATAATAAATAATAATAAATAAATAAATAAATAAATAATAAATAATAAATAAATAAAAACAAACAAATAAATAAATAAATAAATAAATAAATAAATAAATAAATAAATAAAAATAAATAAAGAAAAAGCGTCGAAAGAAAACCGCTGGCGAGGGTTTGGCGCGCGGGTTTGGGGTGTACGTACACCTCAGCTGGACTTTGCGAACAGCAGCGAACAATTAAATGAAAGACAAAAAGAAATAAAAGAAGCAGCAGCAATTCAAAAAGAGACAAAAGAAGCTTTGTTGCAGTGGAAAGCAGCTTTGGAAAGAGCCAAGTTGTGAGCCGCGAGGGTTTAGGGTTTAGGGTTTAGGGTTTAGGGTTTGGCCTGCGCGCCACGGCGGCAGACGACGGCGCCCAGGGTCTGCGGCTGGCGCTCTAGGGTTTAGGGTTTAGGGTTTAGGGTTTAGGGTTTAGGGTTTAGGGTTTACGGATAATGATATCCCACGCTCCAAGGAGTCCAGACTGTGGCGTTTAGCCTCAAAGAGCCAGTGAACTGGGGTCTAGGCTACAGGGTCTAGGGTTTAGGGTGTAGGGTTTAGGGTTTAGGGTTTAGGGTTTAGGGTTTAGGGTTTAGGGTTTAGGGTTTAGGGTGTTTAGGGTTTAGGGTAGGTTTGGGGTTTAGGGTTTAGGGTTTAGGGTTTAGGGTTTAGGGTTTAGGGTTTAGGGTTTAGGGTTTAGGTTTAGGGTTTAGGGTTTAGGGTTTAGGGTTTTAGGGTTTAGGGTTTAGGGTTTAGGGTTTAGGGTTTAGGGGGGTTTAGGGTTTAGGGTTTAGGGTTTAGGGTTTAGGGTTTAGGGTTTAGGGTTTAGGGTTTAGGGTTTATGCAGGGCGCGGGAAACACCCCCGCGTTGGTGAACAGTTTGTTGACTTCGCTGTGCAACATTTCGCCCTTCGGTGGTTGCAGGGACTACAAAAGAGGGACTGTTCAAAGAGATATCACAGCAGCGCTGTTGCCTCCCTTCGTGGCTCGCAAGGTGAAGTTTATATCCACCCCAAACCCTAAACCCTAAACCCTAAACCCTAAACCCTAAACCCTAAACTCTAAGCAACTAGGCGAAATGGGAAGCCGGAATTTTTGATGAGTTGGCGGCTGCGGCTGGCCTCCCGTCATATCGAAGCAGCCCTTTGCTGCTCACTAGGGTCTAGCCCTAAGGGTTTAGGGTTTAGGGTTTAGGGTTTAGGGTTTAGGGTTTAGGGTTTAGGGTTTAGGGTTTGGGGTTCAGGCGGAGCTCGCGCTGCAGCGAAAAGCGCTGTTGGAGGAAAGCGCCAAGAGAGCTAAAGAGGTCAATTGAATTTATTTTATTTATTTATTCATTTTAATTTAATTCAATTAATTTTATTAATTTTATTTTATTTTATTTTATTTAAATTTGTTTTATTTTGTCAAGTTAATTTAATTTATTTAATGCAATTTAGGTTAATTAATTTAATTAAATTAATTCTGTTTATTGGATTTCTTTTCTTTTCATTTATTTCTTTTTCGGCTTCCCCCAAATTTCATTTTAATTTTTAACTTTATTTTTTTAATTTTATTCTTGCTTTTATTTTGTTTTATTTTAATTTTATTTCCTTTTATTCTATTTTAATTTGCTTTTTATTTTCCTTTTATTTTCTTTTTATTTTCATTTGTTTTCATTTCTTTTTTATTTGCTTTTATTTCTTCTTTTTGCTTTTTTAGTTCTTTTTTCTTTTTATTTCTTTTTATTTTATTTCATTTTATTTTTTTAATTTAATTTTATTTGTTATAATTTTTTCCAAATTCTTTTTTGATTATATTTTGAGGGTTTGCGTCTAAGTGTTCCTTTGCGGCTGCTTCTCTGAATTTCTCCTTAGGGTTTAGGGTTTAGGGTTTAGAGTTTAGGGTTTAGGGTTTAGGGTTTAGGGTTTAGGGTTGAGCTGCAGGCGGGAAAGCTAAAAGAGGAGAACGAGGCTCTTTTTGGCTACATTAAAGGCGACGTGAGTTCACGCTAAACCCTAAACCCTAAACCCTAAACCCTAAACCCTAAACCCTGAACCCTGGGTCTCCCAAATGGAATTCCCAGTTGCACATTTGTTTTCTCTTGCTGCCATCAGGAGGCTTCTGTAAAAGAGAAAAAAGAAGAGCTCATGGCCTTGGTCCCCAACCCCTAAACCCTAAACCCTAAACCCTAAACCCTAAACCCTAAACCCTAAACCCTAAGCCCCAAACCCGAAACCGCAAACCCTAAGCCCCAAGCCCCAAACCCTAAACCCCAGCCGCCAAACCCTAAACCCTAAACCCTAAACCCTGCTGCTGCGTGCAGAGCAAGCGGCGCAGCGAGCTGCAGGGAGACTCCGCTTTGCTGCTGCAGCAAATAGCTAGCTGGGCTAGCTTGCGCAGCAGCATGGCTAGCCAGCGGCAGCAAGCAGCACAAAGTGTTGCAGAAGCAGAAAAGATCTACAAAGACCTCCAGGAACAAATTCAACTCAAAGTCCGCTGCTGCTGCTGCTGCTGCTGCTGCTGTGCTGCTGCTGCTGCTGCTGCTGCTGCTGTGCTGCTGCTGCTGCTGCTGCTGCTGCTGCTGCTGCTGTGCTGCTGCTGCTGTTGCTGCTGCTGCTGCGTTTGCTGCTGCTGCTAGTGCTCGTTGGGGTGATGATGCTGCTGCTGCTGTTGCTGCTGCTGCTGCCGCTGCAGCTGTTACTTAGCCTGGGTAGCTTTCTCTTCTTTCCCATGATTTTCCCTTTGCTGCTGCTGCTGCTGCTGCAGTTGATGAGCTAGCTAGCTAGCTAGCTAGCTAGCTAGCCTCGTACACAAAGAACCTGAAGGTCCATTTATCTACTTCAAAATATCTAAAAACGCGAATTTCTTGCTTTTGCTGCTGCTGCTGCTGCTGCTGCTGCTGCTGCTGCTGCTGCTGCTGCTGCTGCTGCTGCTGCTGCTGTGACTGCAGAGCGCGGAGGGATCCCTGGCAGCAGCACGTCTGTCGAGTTTGCTGCAGCAGCAGCAGCAGCAAGAAGCAAAAATAAAAGAGACGCAGCAGCAAACCACAAGACTGTCTTTGCTGCTGCAGGCAGCAAATCAAACTTTGTTGGAACTTCTCAAAAGACAGTCCATTTTGGCCAACGAAGTCTGTACGTACACCCGAGAGGCCCAGGAAAAGAAAAACAAAACTCTCGTGAGGCCTTTTATCATTATTTATTTATTTTTTTTATTTATTTTATTTTATTTTATTTATTTGTATTTTTTATTTGTTTATTTTTATTTATTTATTATTTCAATTTATTTATTTATTTCAATTTGTTTATTTATTTCAATTTTATTTATTTATTTCTTTATTTCTTTATTTCTTTATTTATTTATTTATTTAGTCAGCTGGTTAGTCAGTTAGTTAGTTAGTTAGTCAGTTATTTGTTTTTTGTTTTATTTTATTTTATTTGTTTTTAATTTCATTTTATTCATTTGTTTTATTTTTAATTTTCTATTTCCAATTTCGTGTTTTGTTTCTTTCAACTTCGAACTTTATTTAATTTCCAGTTCAATTCATTTTTTATTTATTTTATTTCTTTGTTTCAACTTTTAATTCCTTCAATTAATTAATTTAGTTTTTAATTTAATTTAATTTTTAATTTAATTTAATTTTTTAATTTAGTTTATAACTCCATTCAGTTTCTAACTTAGTTTGCTTTGTAATTCAATTTCGTTTTTGGGTTATTTTAGTTTTATTAAATTTAGTTTTTATTTAATTTAATTTTAATTTAATTCAGTTTTTATTTTATTTATTTTTATTTATTTGCTTTTGAAAAAAGAAATTCTATTTTGCTTCTTCTACATGCAAACTGCAAAGACTCTTTGTGGAGTAGTCCAGATTCAAGCAGAGCAGCAGCAGCAGCAGCAGCAGTTAAGCAGCAGCAGCAGCAGCAGTTAAGCAGCAGCAGCAGCAGTGAAGCAGCAGCAGCAGCAGTTAAGCAGCAGCAGCAGCAGTGACAGCAGTAGCAGCAGCGGTGACAGAAGCAGCAATGAGAGCAGCAGTGATAGCAGCAGCAGTGACAGCAGCGCCAGCAGCAGCAGCAGCAGCAGCAGCAGTGATAGCAGCAGCAGTGACAGCAGCACCGGCAGCAGCAGCAGCAGCAGCAGCAGCAGCAGCAGCAGCAGCAGCAATGTGTTGTTTGCTTCAGGCGATTGCTGCTGAGTGCATGAAGGCGCTGCAGCAAAGAGCAGTTTTGAGAAATCAACATTCCAGATTGCTGCTAAAGATCGCCCGCTGCAATGGTATTTGCTGCTGCTGCTGCTGCTGCTGCTGCTGCTGCTGTCACTGCTGCTGCTGTTGCTGCTGAAGTGATAATGCTGCTACTACCTCCACTGCTGCTGCTGCTTCCAGTCGTTGCTGCTGCTGCACTGCTGCTGCTTTTGTTGCTGCTGCTGCTGCTGCTGCTGCTTCCAGTACTGCCTTTTCAAGTGCTGCTTTCACAGCTGCTGCTACTCTGCTGCTGCTGCTGCTGCTGCTGCTGCTGCTGCAGAGGAAGCTGAGGCTTGTTTAATTGCTGCTGAGAGGCGGAATGCTTGTCTTTGCAATTTGGAAATTGAAATTAAAAAAAAGAAAGATCATTTTTATGCTGCTATCGAAAGCAGAAACATCACCGGCGTGAACTTAATTGACAGGTTTGGCTGCAGCAGCAGCAGCAGCAGCAGCAGCAGCAGCACTAGCAGCAGCAGCAGCAGCAGCAACGGTAGCAGCAGCAGCAGCAGCAGCATTTCTTTTTTTCTTCTTTTCTTCAGTTTCTTTTTTTTCTTTTAATTATTTTTGTTGTTTTAATTCTTTTATTTTAATTTTTTTATTATAAGTTTATTACTTTTATTTGAATTTCCACTTTTGTTTTTATTTCCATTTTTTCGGCTTTTGTTTGCTGCCGTTGTTTGGCCTTTGCGGGAATAAAATTAAAATTGGATTTTATTTAATTTGAATTTAAATTAAACATAATTTAAATTTGAATTAAATTCAAATCAAACTTGAATTATAACTGAATTATATATATGAATTAATAAATGAATAAATAAATTCATAAACAAATAAATGACTAAATAAATAAATAGATAAATATATATATATAGATATATATATATATATGAGTAAATAGATAAATAAATAAACGAATAAATAAATAAATAAATAAATGAATAAAAATAAATAAATAAATAAATGAAAATAAAGAAAAAGAAATAAAAAATAAATGCCACTTTCCGAACTGTCTGGACACCTGAAATTCGCCGCAGGAATGATGAGCTTTGTTTGTTGTGGGAAAGAAGTTATGCATTTGGTAATTAAATTAAATTAATTAAATTAATTTAATTAAATTAATTAAATTAATTAAATTAATTAAATTAAATTAAGTTAATTAATTAAATTAAATTAAATTAAAATGGTTATTTTGATTTATTTATTTACAATTATAGTTGTTAGTATCTTTATTCAGCTGTTTCATTTCTTTTTGGGATTTGTTTTTCGTTTTTCTTTCTTCTTCATTTTATTTATTTTTTTTTTGTTTTGTTTTCATTTTTATTTATTCACATCTTTGTTTTACTTGCTTTCTTTCGAGGGGTTTGTTTGCTTAGCAGCAAACGACACACGAAATGAAGCAGCAGCAGCAGCAGCAGCCGCAGCAGCAGCAGCAGCAGCAGCAGCAGCAGAAAATTGTGTGTGCATGTGCGCAGAGCTCGCTGAGAGACGGGGGCTGCAAGCCACTCAGGAGGCAGAGGCCGTAAGGCATAAGCTAGCTAGCTAGCTCGTGGCTAGCTAGCTAGCTAGCTAGCTAGCTACCTCGCTAGCCAGATAGAAGGATAGGTAGATGGATAGATAGCTAGGTGTCCAGCTAGCTAGCTAACTAGCTAGCTAGCTAGCTAGCTAGCTTGCTAGCTTGCTAGCTTGCTAGCTAGCTAGCTAGCAAGCAAGCTAGCACATGAATGGCTAGCTAGCCATCTGACAATCTATACCTCGTCAGAGATGAAGGCCTAGCACTCAGAGTGTCGGGCCCAGCAAACCTGGCTAGCTAGCCAGCTAGCTAGCTAGCTAGCTAGCTAGCTAGCTAGCTAGCTAGCTAGCTAGCTGCGTCTGCGTGTACATGCAGCTAGCCGCCGAGCCAGCGAGCTAGCTGCGTGGCTAGCTATCTACGTAGCTAGCTAGCTGCCTAGCTGGCTAGCTATCTAGCTATCTATATAGCTGGATAGTTACCTAGCTAGCTAGCTAACTAGCCAGCTTCCTAGCTAGCTGGCTGGCTGGCTAGCTAGCTAGCTAGCTGGCTAATGGCTAGCTGGGTGGCTAGCTGTTTCGCCTGTGCTGCAGGAAGTGCGGCAGCTGCGGCTGAAGGCGCAGCAGCTGCAGCAGCAGCTGCAGCAGCAGCGGAAGCAATCGAACTTAGTGCCGCAGCTAGCTGAGGAAGCAGCAGCACTGAAGCAGCAGCTAGCTGCGGAAAAGATAAATCTTCAGAAGCTCAAACTCGAGCTCGGTACTCAAACCCTAAACCCTAAACCCTAAACCCTAAACCCTAAACCCTAATGTCTAAACCCCAAGTCATGGTTTTTCTGCTGGCTTTTCTTTTCTCAGAAAACCCTAATGGCAGCCGGCAATGGAGGGAAACGGGAAGGTAGCGCCCTAGGGAACAAGGGTTTAGGGTTTAGGGTTTAGGGTTTAGGGTTTAGGGTTTAGTAGCCTCTAGCAGCCAGCGCAGGTGTTCCTCCAGCGTTGGCTTCT
This sequence comes from Eimeria necatrix, assembly GCF_000499385.1. Taxonomy (NCBI): domain Eukaryota; phylum Apicomplexa; class Conoidasida; order Eucoccidiorida; family Eimeriidae; genus Eimeria; species Eimeria necatrix. The sequence goes on from NW_013654333.1 coordinate 23,263, forward strand.
TCCCGCGGCCCGTACAAAAGTGCCGTTCTTAGGGTTTAGGGTTTAGAGTCTAGGCCTTAGGCTCTAGGGTTTAGGGTTTAGGGTTTAGAGTTTAGGGTTTAGGGTTTAGGGTTTAGGGTTTAGGGTTTGCGCAGGCCGGAGCCCCCGGTGGAAGAGCTGCAGGCAAAAGCTGCAGAACTTCAAAATCGCTTGGGAAGTCAAAAGAGGAAATTGATGGAATTGGATTTGAAGTTTGAAGAATTAAATGAAGGAAATGGTATTTAATTTAAATAAATAAATAAATAAATGGAATTAAATCAACTAATAATATTTAATTTAATTTAATTTAAAATAAAATAGAAAAAAATTCAATTAAAGAGGTTTTTAATTTTCAAAAAATTATTTAAAAGGGAATTAAATGGAGGAAATGGCATATTATTTAATTAAATAATTTAACTGTTTAATTTAATTAAATGCGTGAGTTATTTAATTCGATTAAATAATTAAATTGTTTGATTTAATTAAATTATTTAATTATTTAATTAAATTAATTTATTTAATTGTTCAATTAAATTAAATATAATAAAAGTATATTCTTTGTTTACTTATTTGCTCATGTATTTATTATCTATTTATTTATTTATTATTTATTATTTATTCATTGTTTATTTATTATTTATTGATTCATCATTTACTTCATTTATTTATATACGTACATATTTATTTATTTATTTATTATCATTTATTTATTTATTTATTTATTTATTTATTTATTTATTATTTTATTTATTTATTTTTATTTATTTGCAGAGCTGCTGCTGCAGAAGACAGGCTCAAACAAGTTGGTTGCTGCTGATTTGCTGCTGCAGCTAAATCTGCTGCAGCAGCGGCTGCAGCAGATCAGCAGCAAACGCCGCTGCCTACAGGCAGAGACAAATGTCTACAAGGCAAGCCAGCAGCAGCAGCAGCAGCAGCAGCAGCAGCAGCAGCAGCAGCAGCAGCAGCAGCAGCAGCAGCAGCAGCAGCAGCAGCAGCAACAGCAGCAGTTGATTATTTTGTTTTGTTTATAGCGAATAGCTATATAGCCCAGTAATAGCTAAAAAATAAATACTTATTAAAATAAATATATTAAAAGAATACATAAATAAATAAATAAATAAATAAATAAATAAATAAATAAATAAAATAATAAATAAATAAATAAATAAAATAATTGAACTTTAATTTTATTTAATTTGAAAAGAAGCCAAAAACCAAATTGAGAAAACTAAGAAAAGATATTTCTGGTGTCTAGACAGCTCTGCAGCTGGGCCTAACTTTGGGAGAAGACACAGGGCTTAGGGTTTGGGGTTTAGGGTTTAGGGTTTAGGGTTTAGGGTTTGGGGTTTAGGGTTTAGGGTTTGCAGAGGAGGTGCTGTGCTGCAGTCGATGCTGCCTCAGCTAGCCGAGCTGCAGCAGCAGCTAGCTAGCCGGCTAGCCACGGCCAGAGCGGATCTGCTGCAGCAGCAGGACCCCTCAGCAGCAGCAGCAGCAGCGCAGCAGCAGCAGCAGCAGCAGCAGCAGCAAGGCAGGGAGTGCAAAAGGAGACAAATAATAAGAGCAGCAGCAGCAAAAGAAAAGCAGCAGCAGCAGATAGAAGAGACAGTGCCCAGGTAATTCAAAATAAATTTTGACTTTTGACATTTTATTTTTAAATTTCTTTTATTTCTTTTAATTTCTTTTATTTCTTTTAATTTCTTTTAATTTCTTTTAATTTATTTTAATTTCTTTTAATTTCTTTTAATTTCTTTTAATTTCTTTTGTTTCCTTTTGTTTCTTTTTCTCTCTTTTTCTTTCTTTTTGTTTGCTTTTGTTTCTTTTTGTTTCATTTTCTTTCTTTTTGTTTCTTTTCTATTTGGTTTTAATTTCAAAACCAAATAAATAAAAAGTTGCAAATTGAGTCGGAGGGCCTGGTTGTTTTGGGGTGTACGTACACCTCAGGAGCACGGCGCCGGTGCGGCCTTCGCTGTACTGGCCGTTGGGGTGTACAGACACCTCGGGGGGCGTGGATCTGGAGGTTTTTGGCGCGGAAAAAGGAGATTTTGGGGTCAAAAGTGGTTTAAATTTGAATTTAAAATGCAAAATAGACTCAAAAAATGATTTAAATGCACCAAACTTGAATTATAATTCGAAAACTGAACCCAAAATCGACTTTTTCTCCGAAAACTTCCTCCCAAGACCCTATGGGGCCCTCCAGCCCTTCTACCCCCGGGGGCCCCCCCCTTGGGTTGGCCTTCTCTCCAGGGCCAAACCAAACAAATAAATAAACAAATAAATAAGTTCTTTTTGTTTATTATTATTATTATTATTATTATTATTATCATTATAGTTATTATTATTATTATTATGTTATTATTGTTATTATTATTATCCAGGGCCAAACCAAATAAATAAATAAATCAACAAATAAGTTCTTTTTTTGTTTAACAATAATAATAATAATATTATTATTATTATTATTATTATTATTATTAATTACTATTATTATTATCCATGTTAGTACTATTATTATTATTATTTAGCATTATTATTTTCATTACTATTTATTATTATTATTATTATTGTCATTAATTATTATTATTATTATTGTTATTAGTATTATTATTATTAATTACTTATTTTTATTATTGTTATTAGTATTATTATTATTATTTATTTATTTATTATTTTTGCCTTTTTGCCTTCTGGGGCATTTGCCGCTTCCCGAGGCCAAAAGCCAAAAGCGGAAAAAAGGAATTTTTGAGTTAATTAAATAAATTAAATTTCCATTTAAAAATAAAATAAATAAATAATTTAATTAATTATAATTCTTTGAATTTAATTATTTTTAATTCTTTTTAATTTTTTAATTTGAAATAACTAAAAGAATACGCCGCAGCAAAAACGGCAAGTGCAGCGGCTGAGGTGTACAGACACCTGAATAAAGTCTTTATTTTTAATTTTTATTTTAAATTGTTTTTCTTCTTCTGCATTTATTTAAAACAGAATCTGAAATTAATTCACCAAAAGTCAAACCCTAAACCCTAAACCCTAAACCCTAAAAATTGAACAGTACAACTCACATTTCCCTGCCTGCACGCTTCTTCTTAGCATCCTAGCCCTAAACCCTAAACCCTAAACCCTAAACCCTAAACCCTAAACCCTAAACCAAAAACCCCAAGATTTCAAGCAGAAAGAGTTTGGCTGTTCCGAAGCCTCCCTTGGGTTCATCTGGGGCCTTCTAAAACCCTAAACCCTAGCCCTAAACCCTAGCGCTTCTTCCTCCTGCTTTTGCTGCTGTTGCTGCTGCTGCTGCTGCTGTTGCTGCTGCTGCTGGTTGCTGCTGCTGATGGAGATGTTTGGGGCGATGCTGCTGCTCCTTTGTTCGAATTAGTTGCTGACGTTTCTGCTGTTGTTGCTGCTGCTGCTGCTGTTGCTGCTGTTGCTGCTGCTTCTGTTGCTGTCGTTGCTGCTGCTGCTGTTGCTGCCGTGGGCGGCTCTGTTGCTGCTTCCTGCATAGATCAGAGGCTCAAAAATCCACAAACCCTAAACCCTAAACCCTAAACCCTAAACCCTAAACCCCAAACCCTAAACCCTGTGGTGTACGTACACCCGGCGCTTGTGTCTTGTCTTCTTGTGAATCGTTTTGGCGGCGGCCTTTCACCCGTTTGTCTGCAGCAGCAGCAGCAGCAGCAGCAGCAGCAGCAGCAGCAGCAGCAGCAGCAGCAGCAACAGTAGCAGCAACAATTTATTTTTACATTTACATTTATATTTATATTTATATTTATATTTATATTTATATTTATATTTATATTTATATTTATATTTATATTTGTATTTGTATATACGTTTTTTGTAGATTTCTTTATCCAGAACAAAACACTTCTATTGTTTTACACAGGCATGCATGCACAAAAGCAGCAGCAGCAATACCCACAGCAGCAGCAGCAGCAGCAGCAGCAGCAGCAGCAGCACTACTCGCAGCAGCAGCAGCAATTATTTATTTATTCATTTATTTATTTTATATTATTTATTTTTACCTTTACAAAAGTAGTTCCTCATATTAAAGGCGTCTTCTTTGTCTGCATAATAACTTTTGTCAATATCATGCACTCTGCATACGCAAACCCTAAACCCTAAACCCTAAACCCTAAACCCTAAACCCTAAACCCTAAACCCTGCACCCGCAGAGCCGCAGCTTTCCTGCTGCACTTCCAAGCCCACCCGCCTGCACGCCGAAGCCTACGCCCCAACCCCCAAACCCTTAACCCTAAACCCTAAACCCTAAACCCTAAACCCTAAACCCTAAACTCTAAACCCTAAACCCTAAACCCTACCTGTAGCCTAGGGTTTTGCTGTAAAGGGCGTAAGCGGCCCTGTTGGTGACGCGGACATGCAGCGCCGCGAACTCCGCCCCGAAGACTTTTTGCATTGCTCTTTCTGAAATAAAAAATAAATAAAATTAAATAAAATTAAATTTAATTAAATTAAATTAATTAAATTAAATTAAATTAAATTAAATTAAATTAAATAAAAAGAATAAAAGAATGAAAGAGCAAAAAGAACTAATTCGTGAATCCATTCTGCGCTTGTTCCAGGCCAAAAGAAGGCGTCGGCCTGACCTAAACCCTAAACCCTAAACCCTAAACCCTAAACCCTAAACCCTAAACCCTAAACCCTGAAAGAGGGCTTCAGCAGAAACCCCAGAGAAACGTTTGCATCATTCCTGTCTGAGCCCAGCCCGCCCAAAAGCCAACGAGGGTTTAGGGTTTAGGGTTTAGGGTTTCGAGTTCACGACTTAGAGTCTAACAAGCCTTGGAGTTAATCGCTTAGGGTTTAGGGTTTAGAGTTTAGAATTTAGCGTTTAAGGTCTGGAGTTCAGGGCCTCTACGATTAGGGTTTAGGGTTTAGGGTTTAGGGTTTAGGGTTTAGGGCCCAATACGGCTCAGGTCATATTCACAACTTAGGGTTTAGGGCTTAGGGCCCTCTACGGCTCAGGCCATATTCACAACACAGGGCATAGAATTCAGGGCCTAGGGTTTAGGGCCTAGGGTTTAGGGTTTAGGGTTTAAGGATTAGGGTTTAGGGTTTAGGGTTTAGGGTTTAGGGTTTGCGGACGGGAGAGTCTCATGAGTTTGGAGGGAAGTCCGAGTTTTCGGTTTTGGCGCATAACAGCAACAGAAGTGACGTGGCCGTGGGGTTTTTGGAATTGTCGATTTTCATCTTCTCTGGACAAAAAAGGAAATAAAAAAAGATTTAAATGAAATTAAATGAATTAAAATGAATTAAAATGAATTAAAATGAATTAAAATGAATTAAAATGAATTAAAATCAATTAAAATCAATTAAAAGGAATTAAAATGGAAAAAAAAGAAATCAAAAATGTGAAAAACACAAAAAACTGCAGCAAAACATCCAAGCTGCTGCTGCTGCTTCCCCACAAAGCCCTGCTGCTGCAGCAGACTCCCCACGCATGCAAACAATTCAAACTGCATGCAAAGCTCGACTGCTGCTGCTGCTGCTGCTGTTGCTGCTGCTGCTGCTGCTGCTGCTGTTGCTGCTGTTGCTGCTGCTGCTGCTGCTGTTGCTGCTGTTGCTGCTGCTGCTGCTGCTGCTTCTGTTGTTGCCGCTGGGGTTGCTGTTGCTGCATCAGGAGCAGCATATGCGGAACTGCTGCTGCTGCTGCTGCTGCTGTTGCTGCTGCTGCTGCTGCTGTTGCTGCTGCTGCCTCTGCAGCAGAAGCACCCGGCCGCGCAGCCGCACCACCCGCAGCAGCAGCAACAGCAGCAGCAGCAGCACCACCACCACCACCCCCACCACCACCGAAC
>NW_013654334.1:0-28234 GCF_000499385.1 Eimeria necatrix
GACGTCGCCAGCGGCGTCAACAAGCGGCATGGAACTCCAAAGTGACAGGCAGACGACTTGTTTCATTAGTTTACGGTCATTCCGTATGCATCATTCATTGCCCAGCCAAGAAGGTAATGGCACGGATTCTGTGACTACATTGAAACCTGACGTTTCAAGCTCTGCAATTCAGTTCGGCGCATCCATCATGTTTGCACGTAGGCCTTGAGAGAAAGCGGTGATGAGTCTATCCACTGGACAAGCTGTATTCATTACCATACGCCGGCAGGACACCATCAGAAACTACTTTTGCGCAGCTGTAGGCGTCGAAGGGCTAAATCGAGTACGCAAACCCACGGGACCGCCTGATCAAATCTTAACCCACGCCTTGCTGTTTGTTGCATACTTAAACTTAGTCGAAAAATTTTGAACATAGCATTGTGCAATGCACAACAAGCATGGGGGATAATGTTGGAGCTTGTTGTGTGGAACTCTTCTACAAGCCATCGCAAATTCATGTATTCTTCCCTCACCAGCTTTTCATCGTAGTAGGCGCTTTCGATGAATCGATTTTTGCAATAATGGTTTCCAGCATCGATCCAAATAAAGGCCCCCATATCCAAAAAGAAACTCACGCAATGTAATAAAAATGTCTCAGGAAAGAAAAGCGAAAATTGTCGGCCGTTGTCACTCATGTACGCTCCAATGAAGAATAAAAGCACTCTGAAATGTAACGTCAAGAAAGTCATGTTCCTTTGAGCAGCTAATTATGGTGACCACTAACAGGCATCTCTGTTGGGAAGCAAATCTCGGTCGCCGCCACCAGTTGCTGCATCAGATGAAACACCCACTGTCATGGAGAGTGCATTTGTCTGTAACTGGTGAGAGAGTAGCATGATTTCCTGGAATAAGTAAAATCGAGCGCCTGGTCAACTTCTAGTCGTTAAGAAGTGTGACAGTATCACCATCAAACGAATTACCAAGACACTGCAGTCGATTGCTTTATGCACGAAAGCACTCGTCTCTTAGGGCCAACCGAGTGCAATCTTGAATACCCAGAATTTGACTACAACTGTACTCCCAAGTCTGTAGGCCAGTGTATAAGACTGCAACACAGCTATTCCTCAATTAAAAAGAACAAAAGGCAATAATCCGACAAGCTAGCTGAGGCGCCAGCTATTGGAAAAGTAGCTTTGAAAAAAAAATAAAAGTTTCCATTTGCTGTCTGCCACAGCAATCCGCTGATGGGTTATTCGCGCCTAGACAGCAGAACATTACGCGGAACCGGGGACAAGATGAAATCCATAACAAGACGACCAGTATGTGTGTGTGACATACAAGCGCTTGACCATTCGATTCCAAGACGCTGATTCGCCATATTCACGTGCAGCGTCATGTGGGAAAACTTTGTGCAAGAAATGCACGCTCCGTTTGCACGCCTGCGCAAATTTAATTATCTGCTAGGACAAATACAACGGGGCAAGCGCAAATATGGCGTCTCAGTTATAGAAACACGTGTGTGAAGAATTGTGTGGCACGTACATACCGCTAAACCAGCTGGAAGCATCGTGCCAGCAGTTACCGAAGCTCGGTGCTATTAAATAGCATTGTTTTCGTTCACTACATAGCGTGTTTTGAACACAAGCTCAGGCTAAAAGACTTCTATGATGTCACTCGAGGCCTATGCATTTTTTCGATTGGGAACATTCTACAAATGTGGCTCAGCATTCACGCAGTCAGCATTCTGTCGTAGATAGTTAAGTTTCTTTGGGGCCGCTCGCTGAATCCAAACAACGTAGGTCACGCACGAATATCCATGGAAGGCAGCAGCCCTTTGCAAGTCAGTGCTCAAATTGTGGAATCGCTGGAAAATCTGGACCCCCAATTGCTTCCGACGCAAATGCCAAACGAAAGAAGTCTTCTACACAGAATGATGTGGGAGCAAGATCCCTAGACAGCGTCTCTGGTCAGCTTCCGCACTGATACGATAACCAGGGAAAATACGCTTCTCTGATAAAATATTAATCGGCAAGCTCCTCCGCAGAAATCAGCGAGTGTGCGTGTGCTTTTATGTGAGGTGACAGTATACGAAACAGCAAAGACAACTTCGTGTACCACATAAAATTACAGGGAGCTTTGCGCAGCCTAAAAGCTCCACGAGACGCGACAGTTCATACTTAAAAAACGCAGAATACAACCCAGAAGAGTTTCAAGAGACCCTACGTTCCGCATCAATAACATTGCCCTTAGCATACATTTTAAATGCCCACCAAATACACCCTTGGTTGCTTGTCGGCTCTAGCAGCAAAGCCACCTTTCATGTGATTTTCCTGATATATATATAGCTTTTTAACCAAAGGAATCTTCTGGTCTCAAGGGCCCTCTCGTTGGGTGAGCAGCAAACAACTTACAGTTGCTGGTCCCCTGGAAGCCATAACACGTGTGAAAGTCGCATTCATCCCTATGTCTAGCCTTATCTTCCTAGGGCTGACAACATAAATATCAAGCGGCTATATACATCAGTTTCTGATCCCACTAAGCAAAGCCGTTTGCATTTCCAGATCGAGAACTACGACCAGGTCACCAGCGCAGAATGGTGCGACTCAGGTCTGAACGCTTTACCATGAGGAGTATTACAAACAAAACAGTTACTCGCAAAACAAAAATGATCGACACGAATCAAAAGGAAAATGAAGAAGCGCAGTAAGAAACGGCAAGTGAAATACATTGTACACCATGCACGGAGTAACATACAGCCTTCGCAAAAATACCAGCACACGCCTACACACCTTCCAGCTCACTTCCATCCTACCATCAACTCACGCGAATCTCCAACAAATACTTGTGCACCACACAACAGAGCACCGCACAAAAATTTTCCAGTGGATAGATCAATGTAAGCGACAATGGGAACCCGCGGGCAACCCTAGTTCTGCGCGACTGCTCTAAAGCCACGTAAGCACGTCGAATTCGTTCTCCATCTAGCCCATCTCTTGTATCATATTGGACTCACAGAATGCCGCTGATGCTGATGTTGCTGCACACCACTCACGCGCCCAAATACTTCAACAGAAACGTGACCGACCAAATAGAAGAGCAGCTTACTGCGCAAAACCTGCTGCCTCGAGATCCACCAAGACGCACAGCTCATATAGTGCCTGACGTCCCCACAAATTCATAGCAAGCAGCAGCCGCCTGCCTATCAACTAAACTCATTCTCGATAGCTTTTTCCTCAAGCTCTCTGATGTCGGTTTTATACGCGCCACATTCAATAATGCGCACAGCCGTCAGAGATAGCATATCAAAATCAAAAGCCGAAAAAATATCGCGCAGCCGCTTGTTCAGCTCAACGCACCCTCTTCCACCACTAAAGTCTCTACATCAGACGCACAACCTACTTGCAAACAGAATTCAGACACACTTGAGGCCATTGCTGATCAGCAACTGCTTATCTGCTTATCTTCAAGATATCAAGTTACAAGACGGCAGGCAACATGGACACGACATTGCCAATTTAAAACCACGCAGCACTAGCACAATTCAATAACCACAGTCATGGTCGCACAGTGCCACTGCATGAACATTCACTGTACATCGCACCACGTACAGCCTTCGTCGAAAGAACTCAGCAGGTACCTGGCAAATTGCAGCTCATTGCGTTGCTACCATGATAGCATAGACACTTTCGCTCAGACGTTCCTTTACGCATAAGACCTTTCACAAAGAACTAGTTGGCAACAGTATGACAGTGCGACAAATGTATCGATCGGTTCGCACGACTCACCCAGAAGGTCTTGTGCTCCACACAAAAGAGCACCGCACAAGAATCTTCCAGTGGATAGACCAACGTAAGCGACAATGGGAGCAACGGCCGCCTGGGTGTCAACTAACATCATCCTCGACAGCTTTTTTCGTCAAGCTCTTTGATGTCGGTTTTATATGTGCCACATTCAATAATGCGCACAGCCGTCAGAGACAGCATGACAAATTCTATATTTGAGGCAGTCCGGCGCAGTTTCGTGTGCTTTTCAATTCGTTAGGATCTCTCCTGAAATGATGATGTGCACATAGTACCACCGGTAGAAGTTGTGCTGCTGCTTGAAATCGAACCAGGAGCCCATGAAAAGGAGAAAATGACAAAACAGAGCCACTCGGGGTATAGCGCCATGGAACGTGCAACTTGACACTAGAAAGCATTGTGTTTCTCGTACGCACACCACTCGTAAATCATTTTCAAGCACAGGAGATCCAAAGACAACCATGCACTAGTCCTGACATATCCATGATAAAAACTCCACAGCCATACACTGCACCTGCAACTAAACCGCCACAACGACGCCTGCTTTGACAAGCTGCCGTGGCACTTTCCTGCACCCTCTACCGCTACAGTCTCATAACAGCTCAGCAAAAATCACTGCATCCGCATCCCACATACCAACCATTCAACACGTGAAACAGCCCTCACATCTCGCGCATTCACCGACTCCTTCTCACAAACAAATGCCGCGTCAACCAACACCAAAACCGACTCCACAACGCCATATCCACGACAGCGTCGCTTGAGAAAACGCACCTCCTTCAACTGCCACAACAACCTCTCCAGTCTCCCCGTTTTCTCTTCCCTGCCTCGCTGGCGCAGTCGTGAGGCAACCGCTTTGCAACCAAGAAAGAGCCGTAGCACAGTGGAAATGGCTTTGCTTCAATTGCTCTCGCGGATCTTTTGTCCGGCTGGGGATAGTTTTCTTCGAGAAGAACAACTGCTCCATGGCTTGCATTAGTTAAGCTGCGTCCTTCAGTAATGCGCAGTTTCTGCAATAGAAGACACGGGATTTGGACGCCTTAGCGCTTCGCCTAGATCAGCTGCTCTTGTTGTGACCGTGAGCTGCCAATCTGCAAGCAGCGCAGCTGTTCCCTAATCTACTGACACTTTTGTGCCGGAAGCATCAAACTTAGTCTTTTCTGCTAGGGTAAGCTGCTACTGAACTTGTCTGCGTAATGGCATTTTGATGAGGCTGGTTTTTCCCACACATGCCTTCAACTGACTGCAGTTCCATTCATTCAACTGAGCGCCGAGGCTAGGAAAATTGCCGAAAGCGTAGCCGTTCTACTGCATTGCAGTGCTCAGCCATTTTGACCGTTCAATGCAACGCATTTGTTCGCCGATCTCCAACATAAGTGTCTCAGGGTCTTTCTCTGTAGTTCTTCCGAAGTAATCATATTTCAGTCTATACATTCGCTCTCTCCCGTTGTGAATGCTTTTTGAGTGCTTTGAGCATCCAGGTAGCGCCATAGTGATGGCAGAACTAGACATACTCCCAACGTCTTCAAAATTGTGCTCACATGACATCATGAATCGCTAAATCGCTACCTTTGTAACCGCCGGCCCATAACAGAGCCTTACTGGATACAAAACTATCGTCATGCCTGCCGTGCGGAATACAACCTGTGTTTCGTAACGAAACAAACAGAATTGCTAGTTCAACATTTCGGCGCATTCATAGCTCTACCTGCATAATGCTACTGTCTTCATATTGCAAAATAATAAGTACATGAATGTTGCGGGCTGAAGGCATCAGCTGAGAATTTCATCACGGTTGTTAAATCCGAAGTACCTATACAGGCAATCGCCATACGAAGGCAGAAATGGCCTGCGTTTAAGAGACGTTAAAGACTCTACTACCCTTTTAAAAATATTTCACATGTGCAGGTGCTAGTCACAAGTGCCTGACTGGCATCTACAAACTTCCTTACCAAACCTAAAATCCTCATTATTGAAGCGATGGCGTTTTGACTTCGAAGAGTCTTCAAGTCATGATGTCGTCCTTTTCCACATCAACCATGGTTTACGCGCATTTTCTCCATTCACAAATCCCGTCAATGGCACCCCCACGTTAGGACCGCCAAGTACTAAATCACTGCATCTGGCAAATAACCAGAGTTGCCGATGACCATCAGCGAAGTAGGCGTAAACACGGACCAGTCAAGCGTCGTAGAAGTACCCCGTATGCCAATATCAAATGGCATCTACGCTCACTAAATGAGAATAAATGACACTGGCTGTCCATGAAGTCAATTCTGAATGAGGTTGCTTCATGGGTAGCAAATGGCATTTGCTATCTTTAGTATTCAGCTTTCGAACAAAGCTGCACACAGTAAGGCCTTTTCAGACCCGAGCCCCTCTACTAAATAGGCAAGCAACAAGCAACCAAATACAAGCTCAAACAGCGCAGCAAATCCCAAAAGCCGACTTCGACTGTCGGCGCCAGAGCTTGTCCTCTGCGCTGAATCATGGTACGCTTCATTGTGTCTGCCTGGAAGTTAGCATGGAGCTAGCATAGGAATTCATGCGTGAACACCTTTCTCCCATGCAAGAACAGCTCCTCATCCCTGGTGCTAAATGCCACCTTAACACCCATTTGCTGGTGCCGCATGGCATCCCTTCAAACTGCAAAGGCCATCAGACCGTTCACACGTCCCTCGATACTCAATGTTTCCACGAAGCAGCCCCTAAGGCGCGATCAGGAATAGCCCCTGTGCCGCTCCTCTCTTATGTGGTCCTTCCAGGCATTTTTCTTAAGATTTCGTTACGGAGCTGCCCTTTTGGCACAGGAATACCAGCTGACCGAAACTGTGCCTCTAACAAAAGCATACATTATCTCTGTTTGGCTACTGCTCACGCCAGCAAGCATAGCGCTGCACTCCCCCTTTCTGAATGTGCAATTTTGCACGTAGCAGACAATTACAGAATTCCCAACAAAGACGCACATTCTAAAACGTGGCAGAGGTCGTGAGGAAAATAAAACTGCCTGGCCTCGTATGACGCCCACTAGTAGAAAGGATATCTCTCGTTTGTCCCTAAGTGAGGGCAGATACAACGGCAATTATTATCATCCTCTAACAACCGAAGGCTGCCTACTTCGTGTGTATGATATGCAATGCCACTACAAAAAGTGTGCAGCGTATGTCAAGGCAACGCAAAATGTATTTCTATACGAAGTCCTCTTCGCCAGCTTAATCGAATCGACACAGCTTTCGAGATTATCTTCCCCTTAACAAATGTTCATGCTTCTAGTTTCTAAATCGCACAACACATCAGGAATGACGAAAGCGTGGAAACTTCCAACTCTTTTCACGCTATCCAGAGTGGTACCCAGAAAGAAGCCATCCATGAAGTTTCAAATGTCATTGTGCGGCAACTCAAGCCTTCACTGCACAAGTAGCTCCTCTCTAGCGAACCAATGCAAAGGAAGTTATCCCATTCCGCGGTGACGAGGTATTAATTGCCATTCACAGTTTTCCCCTCTTCTGTGCGTATCAGTCGAAAGCTTCGCTCTGAAAGCTTACTGTCGAACGAACATTTGGCCACCAGCAAACTCCGAATCGTGCACTCCTTGCCGTTCTTAATGGCGAAGCAACGAGGTCACGCGCACGCTTCACGCGAGCATGGTCGTAACGCCCTTAAACTGTAAAAATTTAACCGGAGATGCCTCTGTCAACGATCTTCAGCAGTGCGTGAGGAAATGGTATAAAGCGAACCACGTTTGCTTTAAATACATTCAGGCGGAGGAGCCACTAAAAGCTGGCTGGTCCCCCATTCATAATTGCTACACCGGAAGTAGGTGATCATGACTAGAAGCCCTAACTTGTTCAGCTGATAGCCCGCTACAACACAAAAGTGGTGGCACTGAGATGCCCACCCAAGCCATGCATTTTGAATGTAGATTGTGAATGCTGTGGACGATAGGACAAGACGAAGAAAACGTTGTGACACAACAAAAATGCAAGTGGTTTTCGAGCTGCTAGTGCTACCCACGGGGTCAACAACTACGGGCAAAGGCGCAGTGCTCACGACAAGCAACTGCACGTTTCTATGCCGAAGCTAATGGGCACTGTACGACCGTAGAGCAAAGAGATTCACTGAGGATGATTAAGCCGGCATTCGTGTTCCACTGCTCTACTCATTGTGCGGAAAATACCAGTGTCCACCCTTTTGCCCTTTCTCTCCTCATTTCGCCTTCCATAGCATAGACAAAGGAACTTACTACGCAGTACTGTCGGTGTGCCTTCGCCAGTCGCCGACCCGTTGGCTTGCCCTCATATTGCATCCTGGAATTCAGCGCCTTGAAGCATTGTAGAAGAACAAAGGCAATCGACGCTGCGGCAGCCAGTGTGGAGATAATTATAAGCAGTTGTGAGGAGCGCCTATGTACGTATTTTTTCGAAAAGACATTTCTGCAGTGCGTAAAGCCTTCATCATGCTGAGTCACCACATCAGGATGAAAAGCAGAAATGCAACCGTCCGTTTGTAAATCTGTCGCAGCCGCCAGCAACGTCATCAACACGAAAAACGATAACCAAGAGCTCCATATTCTAAAGGCAAGCATTCTGATGTTGGCACTGAGCGTATGGTGAAAGACGAACACGGTCAGAAAGCGGATTCAAGATTGAGATGGCTGCTCTCGCGGGAGTGTGTTATCACGCTTCAGTTGACTTTGCCAGGTGAAAATAATGAAATAATCCAAGTAAGTGTCTAAATTTTGAACTGCAATTCATGCCAGTGTAACTTTGGGCACCTGCAGAGCTCGTCTCTGTGCCACTATGATTCGGTCTTCGGCAGCCGCTCGGTGTGTGTTACGGAGCTGAAGTTCCGACATCATTGAAGAGTACCAGCCAATGCAGCCGGCTTCTTAGCTGTCTGTACCACTGGCCTCGTAACTCTTTATGATTCTAATAGTCTTTGGGATTTCTCTCATAGGCAACGACAGTTTAACTGGTGATAGTTCTTGTGCAATGCAAATCCAATATGCCCAGGGAATTGAGGCCACATAGAGGCATGCCAAACAAGATTAGGTCTGCCGCTTAGTTGATCTTCGCTTTTGTTGATTAAAGAGAAGAAAATGTTGAATAGTTGCAGCATCCATACCCTCAGTTCTCGTGTTAATAGCGCGCACTTACCGGCTTGCACAGAGTCACGTTCAACTAGACTGCTCCAAATCGATTCTGTTCATGATGTCATAAAATCGGCCAGTAGTACTACCTAATCATCCCTATATACATTTTATTTAACAATTGAAGAAATGAACGGGGCAGTGAACGTTTGTACTTCCAGTGCAGTGGTTTCTATGTCCTGTGTAACCAGTGGTCACCGTGACCCTTCCGAACCCTACCTGTGTGCACTGATCTCCTACAACGAAGGTGCATTTTGTCACCTGCGTCAGGTTAATAACGAAATGTATTGATTTTAAAAGCCTTAAGCGACTTTGTGTGGAAGTAACTGTAGAATTTGGCCGTTCAAAGAGCGGTAGGAAATCTGAATTTTTTGACTACCTGTATTGCGAGTACAATTCCTTTGTTGTAGTTGGAATCTTGATATGTACGGTGATTCTCTTCTTCTACTGGAATATCTTGATAAATAAGACTGTTTTACGCCATATTTGGGACAATCCAACCGTCGGAAAACGTAGCACGGTCCACAGTGCCGCAGGTCCCAAAAGCTGTGTTAGCTGCAGCGCAAATTCACCCAGCAATCGCAGACATACTGGAGAACGTTGCGCTTCTGAAAGAGCTCTGAGAGTGGTAACTGAGCCTCATGTTGTCTCCTTTCGAAGATTTTACCGCTTTCTCTGCATAGTACATGTTAGAACTGCACAATTGCAACTACGACAACTAGCTGTAGAGAGTAACGCACGGCCCAACGTTGGTACCGAAATCCCCGAATAAAACAAGGCTTGGGTACACTTCAAAAAGTAATGAACCACAAAAGTGTCTCAGCAATGTAAGTAGTGGATCTTCTTCAATAAAGCTTCGGCGCACTCGTCTCTTCACGCGTCGCAATGTTCATAATTTCGTCAAACGCCACTGCAGAAGATACAATCGTTTCCGTTTACAATCTAGCGCTTTCCTATGCATATTTTTCTGCGTATCAGGCTTCAGCAAGGTAGGGCTCAACGAATACTGAACACGTGAGACACGCTGGAACACAGGCTGGTGAAGAATGGTTATAATGCGTCCGGGATACATTTTTCGGTAGTATCCCGATTGGAAGATGTGAAGCTGAAACCGGTGGGACCATCGGAAAGGAGGCCTGAGTGTACGGAGCACTGAAAATAACCAACGGTGTTGATCTTCGTCCTTGGGAAAGTTGCGGGGTGTTCGTGGCGACGCGTTAGGTGGTCATTTTGGTGTTCCGCATTAGCTCGCTTACCCCTGCAGTTTTGATGCTTGCCCACTTTCGTTGACCCCACCTCTGCTACTTCAAAAAGATTTTCTTGTTGCCATTCCCTTTGTGTAGCACCGGCTGCCATGTTGCTGTGGTTTTTCGCTCCACAAATGGAGAGGGAATCCCCGCAGGTGCTTCAACTCCCGCATCAACCTGGCGATCATCGTGGTCTGCTCCATTTGTACAGTGGCTATTGCTTCCATTCCACCCTTTCATTCAGCAGTTGCATGGCTAGTGCGCCCTGAAACGCTTGATTATATAGGTATCTGTTTTCGCAAGTGTCGAATTAGCACGCATAGCGTGTTATTGGGTTATAAGAATATTGTACACGGGAGCAACCCCAAGATTTCATGGAGGTTATCCCAGCTTGGCTTTTGCGCGTCTCTCCCATCCTGAATGCATCGGTTCTCCCCTGCCATTACTCACTAGAGACACCGTGTAGAAGTGTAAAGGGCCAAAACATTTCTTTACGAGATCCCACTCTTAAAGGGATATATTCGTTTCCTTCTAGCATGTTTCTCCCGCACTGCCAGGTCATGCTGCGAGCTACAGTTCCAGCCCTTAATTCCAACCATAATTGCACGAATCACTAGGCTTGTTCGCCCGAAGAATAAGACCCTTCGCGTGTTTACCTTCTAATTACTACGTCAACGTACACCTTCTGAATGATATGACCCTAAAGGCAATTTCCGAGCGTTTATGCCGTAGCGTAGTATTTAGATGGTGGTGAGTCTTTTCTCTGGATCTATGGAAGGCTTGAGGCAACGAGAATGAAGAGTTGTCCACGAGCAAAGTTTGATGCTTCTGCATTCTTACAGTATTAGCTGCGCAGCCCTATTTGACAGATTGCAGTTAAACGGCGGTAAAGGGCCACGTATAGCACTCGGTTAAATTTTGGGACGATTGTTTCATGAGAGAAGCAGAAGCCTGCGGCAAAGGTCGTGGATGACCCCTTGGCTAACCCATAACTTACGCTTTGCAGAGTCCTAGAAGCCAACACCAAATTTTAGGGCTCAACAGAGAGAAACGGCAGCAGAACTGGCAGCGATGCAAGACCCATTGGGCGCACTTATTAACTCAATATTACTAGCCTGAAGTCATGTTTCAAGTTCGTTTTTCTATGGAAAGTAGACAATAAAAGATCTGCCGTAGGGCTCTGGACACCTAAGGTGGGTCGGCGTCTTGGAAACTCAGCCAGCCCTGATAAGCAGTTGGCGCTTTTAGCTGGTTGGCGCTTGTAGCAGGTTGGCGCTCCTAACCGGTTGGTGCTCATAGCTAGTTTGCTCTATCCCTTGCCCGTTTGATTCGTCTTAATATGAATACTGCATTACATTGTTTTCCTTCCCCGGAATAGATCACCACAGGCTTCCTATAGGCTCACTGGAGGACCATTATTGTCTGTGCACTAAAGCGCCCCACCTTCCCGAATTGAGTCGGTTCCCATAGATTGATATATTTCTGCACTCCCCTCAACTGCGTCGCTATTGGCTATTCCACAAGGGGTGTGTTGGGAACATTGCCAGCTAGTCAGTGCTATATCCTATGCTGCCAACTCAGTGCGCATGGCCAATTATTGCATAGCACAAAACTCCTTCTTTCTCCTCGGATAACGCAAGGGCCAGTGCTTCGCCCGAGTCTGGCAAAGTCAGTATGTGATACAAACCCTCTACTGGAATTCGTACCCCGTGCATGTCCGCCTGAGGCTGTTGGAGCAATGCCTTGACAGGTACCTTCTCCTTCCCTACTCTTGCGTGGGTCTTGTATCGCTTAGGAGGTGCTCGCAAAAGCGTCGTTGCCTCCTCTGCTGGTATGTGGGTCACCTGCTTGGCAAGTAAGGGATACGCTTCCTCTGCTGAGGTCTGTTAAGGCACGTTTATGGTGAAGTCCACCTTTGGTTTTCCCGCGCAAGTTCGAGCAAAGAATAGCTCACACAACTTGTCATCCATATAGATTCGCAGCTTGTCAGACTGAAACTACAAAGCAACCTTATGCTCCGTCAACCAGTCAAACCCCAGCACTATGTCGTCAACCAGTCAAACCCCAGCACTATGTCGTACGGAAGAAGGCCTACTAGAAAATCACCAGAGAATCGCCCACGTAAACACCACATTATTCAACCCTTCACTACATGATCAATTGTTCTCCCCTATAGCGCGTGTTGTAGTGCACAGGCACTGCAATAGAGGTTGCTGGTGACCTACTGTAGTGCACAGGCACTACCATAGGGCTTGCTGGTGACCTATAGACGATAGCTAGCTAGCGACCCACAAGGGGTCGCAACACTGGAGGAGGACAGGACCCTCCTACTAGGATCAAAGTAAGGCAATTTGTCTGCGGCTTAATATGCATACGCCAGAGGTGCCTGAAAATGCGTGGAGACTGAGGCTGGCGATAGCGCCGGCACCAGTGCAGGCCTCCTCCCCACAGGTGTTCTACTGCAAGCATCAGTGGTTTCGGTGGTGTGTCGTGCGAGCAGGTGTTGGGAAGACCGGGACCGCCAGACAAGGCATCGGCCACCTGATTGCGCGCTTCTTGAAAATAAGTGATGTGCAAATCCAGGAACTCAGCCAGGAGGTTTTACCACCGGGCGGTGCGTCCTCGCAGAGGCTTCAATGCTTGGGGTCGTTGGAGATAAGTGAGAGCTTGATGATCAGTGTAAGCCGTTACCTCGGAAACACGGAGAAAGTGTGACCACTTGTCCAGGGCTGTGACCAACCCCAAGAGTTCCTGATCGTAGATCGAGTATCTCTGCTGGGTGGGGTTCATGACTTGGCTAAGGAAGTCGATGGGCTTGCCGTCTTGTTCCAGAACTGCTCCGATCGCATAACCAGAGGCGTCCGTGTATAATGCGAAGGGCTTCGTGGTGTCAGGGACTTGTATTTTAGTGAAATCGATTAAGCGCTGTTCGAGCTGCTGCACCATCTTTCTGTGAAGCACTGTCCATTTCCCTGTTTGTGCAGGGTGCTTGTGCTCGTTGGTAAGTGTGACCTGCTGTGCCGCTAGCCTTCCTGCCGTGAGATGCAGAAAGTAGTCGTGAATTTGCTTGGGCGCTAGTAAATTCACTGAATAGTGGATGTTGTAGCATTGGGGTCACACACAGACACGCACACACAAACGTTAAGTTGCATGAAACAGCAGTACAAGCATGCGCACTGAGTCGGCTGCATACAACCTAGCACCAGCTAGCTGGCTAGGTAAACTTCCCCGACACGTCAGGACCGTGGAACCGCTAATAGTGACACACTTAAGGGGAGTAGGTGGAAATATCTAAACCTAGGGAAGCCTGTTCAGTTGGAGAGAGCGAGGTTGCACTGCACGGGAACTACAGTGGTTCCCCAGTGAGACCATAGTGACCTATTTCGTGGAACGAACACGATATAATGCAATATTAGGATTAAGGTTAATCAATTATGTAAGACACGCCAACTAGTTATCGGAGCCAACTAGCAGCGAGCGCCAACCTGCGAGAAGCTCTTACTGGCTAGAAGTGCCAACCGTGCTATCAGGGTTTTGGGGCTGACTGAGTTGCTGAGATGCCTAACCAGCTTAACTGGTATAAGCCAGACAATTCATCTTCTACAGTCCCCTTTTCGTGAAAAAAGGACTAGCAAAACGGCTTGAGGATAACTGTGTGGATTTGAGGAGTGTTCACGTGATTCGTCGGGATGCTCCTTGCAGAGAAGCATTTAGGTGTGTACGTAGTGCCAGCAGTTAGTCTGGTCCCGCATTAGTTTTGTCCTTGATTCCATCTTCTGCTTCCTTTCAGCTATAGTTCAGCCTGAAATTCTAAGTTTCCTCCCCTTTATTTTCCTTACGGTTATCCGCGTCCTCGAAGTTCTACACCTCCCATACCTTTTTGTGGAGCTCTCCACCGTGCATCAGCCGTAAACGCTAGGGAGAAAACCGTAAGCACTTAGAACACAATTACTGGCCTACGATAACCAGCAGGCGAAGCCCAAGCTGACGCCCCTTCCCAACATCCCAAGCGTTCTTCCCGCCGTCTATTTGCTGGCCCTGGGCTGAAAACGCCGTTGCCCCGTTCACACCTGTGGTAGAACAGGCAGTGAACTCTAAGGTGCTGTTTGATTCAGAGGGGAGAGATAGCAGCTCTCATCAACGATGGCGGACATCATACACTCTCGTGCCGTGATGTTGCTCCTCTAAACCAAGAGTACAGCCATGCTGGCCCACACCAGCATTCCTTTACGAATGCCTGTCGCAATGCGCTATGACGTGTCTTCCTGCTGCATCAATGATATGAAAGCAGCTAGTGCAGCTTTTCATGACCCCTTAAAACAACTTAGACTCATACAGATTTGCCGCTGCTTCCATCTTTTCCGCTTCGGATTGAGATATATCTTGTAGACTGATGGCTAGCTTTGTGCGAACCCCCCTGAGTCTTGCTGACGTAGTAGTCTTCAACATTTGCGGTGAGTTTCACCAAGCTATGTGGCCTAACCAGTGCGCCCGCTCGGTTTGCAAAAGCCTCCACCACACTAAAGCTAGGGGACGATGCAGTTCACCGTGTTCTCACAACATTTTAGACCCCACAAGTCAAGGGACTGTC
Organism: Eimeria necatrix; assembly: GCF_000499385.1. NCBI lineage: Eukaryota > Apicomplexa > Conoidasida > Eucoccidiorida > Eimeriidae > Eimeria > Eimeria necatrix. Next base: position 14,767 of record NW_013654334.1, read on the forward strand.
TCGTCGCTAAAGCCATAAAGTACTCGCTAAGTCCTGAACCTACTTGCAGCACTATTTGGCGCCTTCTTCTTCCCATTAGCTCACCGTTACAGCGCTCAGAAGTCGACTACTACACTTTCCAGCTGAGATCGCCACAAATGCGGCAGAACGCCTCCGTTAAGCTTCTCCACCCGTCTGTTCGCTCCTTCCGGATCGTATCTCGCACACACTCAACCAACTGGAAAATGAACTGACAGGCAGCACTCGGAAACGTTCCTCGTCTACTCCCGCAAGCACGCCCACTTCCTCTGTACTTTATTACGTACATACAAGTGCTAATATTTTCTCTACTCACGTAGGAGACCTTGTTCTTTCTGCAGGCCACCGGTTAAAGACCTAACGTTCCGCAGCCCTGTGAGGGCTGTCGAAAAATTGCAACTTCAAGGAACCGAGCCTCAATATGACGACTACGGGGGAGCTCGAGAATATCCCGATTCCCAGTCAGTTTTGCAAAGGATACCCCATCCTACTTTGAAGTCAAAGCCCGATGAGCTCAGCAATCCGATCGTCGGCAACTCGGAAGCGGCGAAGTTGTGCTCGTTGTGCGTGGTCTTCGAGGGCCACTTCCAAACAAAGTGCCTGCATGAAGACAAAAGCCCGCGCCTATCCATGAACTTTCTCAAAATGCCATATGGTGGTCAAGTGAGACTTGCCGGTCTTCCAAAACCACGCACAATTGAGGCTTTGCACTGTCTGCAAAGTCAGTCGTCATCGGAAATGCAAGGACCCCATTTTACATAGTTGCCTGCGCATAACCATGCAAAGCGCCAGGAGCAAAAACTGTCAAACTGCACGTAGGAGCCCAAACTCTCTTCAAACGGCATTGCGCATCACCAATGCAAAGGGCATATTTCCCTCTTTCATTCGTCACATAATCAGTTGCTGTCAGCCGCATACTACTACCGTGCGTCCTTAGCCTTGAACTACTTACATCCGGTTGCTTCAAAAAGGAGCCATTCCAGAGCTTGGTGCCGAGTTAGTGGTGAGCAGAGGGAAGCTCTTGTCTCCCTCTCCAGGTGCTTAAGGAGTAATCGGGGAACAATGAAAAAGGAGAGCACAAACCCAACAAACGATGAGGCAAGAAAATCTCCTGTGGATCGAGTCACCGAGAGGAAGTCGGAAGTCGAGCAGCGTTGGACTCGACTTAATGGAAAGTTGAGAGCTGCTTTCGACGTCGACTCACACGTGGAGCAAACGGAAACTCGACCAATGAGCCAAGAACGCAGTACTCATCCGCTTCATCATGGCGTTCAGTTTGCACACCAATCATACCTCAGCCGCACTTCCCCACCAGAGCTACCACTTTCGGGAAGCCAGTGCGACCCGTGGAAATGGTTATCTCGTGAAAATTCCACAATAATGCCAGTACTACTTGGTTATGTTAAATCGTGTCCAGGCGGTATATGCTTTAGATGAATATCTGGGCGCAGCCCAGATATTCACCAGTTGACTAGACTACTTCAGGTTACTGGATCCTTGGAGAAGAGCATGCCGCAGTTGCTCTGGTAAGTCTTTAGTCAATTTGGCAATCTTGCCCTTTATCATTTCACGTTAATGCTGCAGCTTGCGCAGCTCAGCATTTCGTGGCCGTTCAAGGTAGCAACGCTGATTTGTTCGTGATAGATTAGCCGCGCTGTTCAAGGGCAGTATCACTGCAATGTGCACTCTGGTTCTCTTTCTTGCTTGCTGCCACTGGCCCTTGCTTTCTGCAGTGTTTGGAGCACCAGTAGGCTGCCTTGCGGTGACAGTCTCAAATGTGGAGATCGGAGTGCACGCGCAGCAGCAGTCTAAACCCTAAGCCCTAAAAACCCTGAACCCTAAACCTCAACTCTGAAACCCTAAACCATGAGCTTTAAACTTGAGATCCTACTACCCTAAACCTCGTTTTTTTCGAGGCTGTCGTTTAGATCCTTTGGGCAGCTGCAGCAGCATGAGCCCAAACCCTAATCCCTGAACCGTAAAACCGTAAACTTTAGGCCCTAAACGCTGAAGACGAAACTCGGAAAACCCCTAACTCCTAGAAAACCCTAGACTCTAACAAGCACTTAACCCTCCGGCCTAAACCCAAAAATAGTCTTAAACTCTAAAAAACTCTGAACCAAAAACGCCTGGACCGAAATATGTGAAACCTCAACGCTGTTGATCATATTTTCGTGGCGTAAGTTAGTCATGTGTATTTCAAAGCAGGTTGTTGCGTATTGCGGCACAGTTGACCACAAAAAGCTAAGTACCCCTGGGAGCGTTCGAGCTGGTAAAAATAGGGGTCTCATAACATTTTTCAAAGAACCTGCCCATTGTTTAATTAAAAAAAATAGCCTCGAGATATCTCAAGGCTAACGGAGTACGCGTAGTTCTTGAAGTTCCCGAATGCTGCAAGCCATCTTGTGCACAAATCCCTGTCTCCAACTATATGGATTACACAGGAAGTCCGATACTTTGGCTTGCTCAAAAAAACGTACTCACTAAATGAGTGAAATTTACGCAAAAAAGGTTCACAGGAGTACATGCGCACAAGGTAACAAAAGATGTTTCTGTGTTCTCAGGACACTGACGGATTTGCATAAACCAAGAACACGTAGCTGCAGCGAATTGAAACTAATTTTTTGGGACTCCAGAAAAGTGTCTTCATCTTTTTAAACTCGTGCGTGCTGAGTAACCGTAACTAGGCTTATAACAACGCCATCTCCAAGAATACGCTACGTGCAGATGGAGTGATTGCGAGGGTAATTTTGTACACTTCAGCCTCTCGTTGGGTTCTTGCTTCTCATCCGCAGCGCATTTCAGATCCTCAGCAGGTTCACCCCGCGGCAGCTTCTGGCTGCCGATTAGGTCTTCTCCCCCCAGTTTCGCCAGTCTGTGGCGGGTGCTGCTGCACCCGCTGCTGCTGCTGGTGCTGCTGCTGCGCTGCACCTGTAGTTCTTCGGCATGACCCTGCTGGCTCTTGCTGACATTGCTGCAGGAGGCATTAACACGCCTAGTAGAAAAGGCTTGTACATGCATATCACACTTGGTTTCATCTTACTCTTGCCGCCACCCAAAAATCACGAGGGATCCACGGATCACCAAAAGTAATGGCCAGCCACACTCTAGTCCGGTGAAGCAAAGAAAAGCTACGCAGGCCGCTAACATGACAGTTTTCGAAAGCAAGTCTAAATGCGGGTAGTGTACCAACGCAAGCAGACATCCCATCCACCATGCAGCCTTTGCTTTCTGCATTCGGTGTGGGAACTCTCTGGCCGCTGAAGTAACTCAACATCCTACTTACCGTCCGCCACACAGAAACGTGAAAAGAGCAAAGCGCTTCTTGAAGCGGCCACGAATGCGCTGAAAAGTCAAACAGGTTCAAGGTCATCACTGCAAAAGCTTGGGATCGGAACTGCATCTCATCTAAAGTAACAGCCTAGCTAAAAGCTCGACGATTTTCGTCGAAAGAAGTTACACGCAGTGAAGTAAATAAAAAAGCACAAACATATAAAACTGCAAACGAAGTGTTTCGCCTCCTCCTTAGGCTGGCCTTACACACTGAGCATACCCGTAGATGCCTCCAAAACAACATGGAGTGCGAATATAATTACATTTGCTGGGAACAAGATATGCTACAGCAAGGAGCAAGTGGCTTGCACACCGGCACACTATTAAAGACTCAATACGTCTGTTGGACGCATTCGTGCACAAGTAGAGGCGCACTAGCTATGTATTGTATCCGAAGGCAGTGGCTAGCTTGTGCGAAGCTCTCGAGATTTTATAATCAGCTTCGTATGCTGCCTGTGGGCCTGCGGATCTTGCATGCATTAAACTGAGTTGCAGGTGCTTGTAGTTCCGTTATTGCTGCTCCAATGATGACGTTATCCTTAGTTAACTTCATGAATTGGTGAAAATGTTTCTACACAAACAACAGATCACTGACATTTTGTAGCACAGCTTTACTCCAGCAGATTATCACACAATCTCATTAAGGCGTAGGCTCAAACAAAACCTGTGCTAGAGGACATGACGATTTGTATACAGAGATTTGCACCTCAAAGCAAGCACAAATCAGCTCCTTGCATATGAGGCAAGTTATTACCTGGAGCAAAGATGCTTCTTATTGTACTTACCGTCATCTAAAAAACTGTTTGGTATGTGAGCAAAAGGCATCAGGAATGGCAGGCTTGTTTGGCAGCGCGTCCTTGAAATCCAGCGAGGCAGCAAACTGGAAAAATTGGCCACGTTCGTCTAGGTTAGGCACGGCACTGCATGGGTTAGCAAACCTACATGCAGCCTATATGTGCAGCCTACGGCTGCATATAGGTTTGCTAACCTATGCAGTGCCACTGTGCTGCGTGTCGTGTTGGAGGTAGCACCGTTTCATTGTGGTTTCAATTGTGAATCTGTTATCGCCAAAATAAATGCTGATCGTAGTTTTGACAGAGTGCGCGGGTAGCTGATGATAGATTGTAGTCGACGTCTTCATTACTAACACGTGACGACTGGATTACGGAACAGTGCTACGCTGCTCGTAAGTTCATGAAAATAGACCGCAGACTGCACGATTCTTTCTCTCCAGTTGTTCTGAAACACTCCAGACTATGACAAAATTTGAAGTAATCTTATTATGAAAAGACTACCATGCTTGTGACTATTTGGTGTGAGGAACTCGGCGAGAGAACGCACAGTCTTCGAAAAACGCTCAGTCTTCGAACCGCCTTGAGATGAATAGTTCAGACCGCCTTCGTTAATAAGGCCACATGATGCAATCAAGCGTGTGAAAAATTATGCGCAGTCTAATTCAAAGCCTGTCAGCACTCAGATGCGCGAGTAAATGCGAGATGTAATATTAGACACTTGTTACTCGTCACCGCAGCAGTAATAGGTACAGCAAACAAACACTCCTTTGCAAATAGTTCGCCAATAACATAAAAATGTTAATCAACGAAACGCACGTTCTGACGTTCGCAGGCTTACAAACAAAGGAAACACCTGCAGGCTATGTTCTGTTCTATATACTGAACTTTTTCTTAAGGAATGTATATCTTAAAGTCAAGCTCGTGCGCTTTCGTAGATGATTTGGTAGAATTCGCCGTTGAAGCACCCCAAATCCAGATGGACAAGAATGGCTTACCTTGGTAAATGCATTATTCGAGTAGAAACAGCACAATATATTTGCCCGTCTGCAACAAATAACTCACAGAAACTAACGCGCCAAGAAAAACGAGTAATTAGTACACTCTTTTGGCGTTGGTGCTTAGCTATGCAGAGGCTGATTTGCTTCGAAGCGCACGTTCTTTACGAGCAGTCCAAAGCGCTTTGAAATCTTCAGCATGCAGTAGATGCGATAAATGTGCACATCTGCCCCTCAAACGCTCTGTAAAGAGCAAATATCGCGTTTCTGTCACTGAGGTGGCGTGCCAAACGCAAAACAAATGCTTCGCCACTTTTAATAGAACATACTTGCTGGACCAAACAAACGTACGCGTAGGTCGTAAAGATTCTTCAAAAATTTGAGTTTCTCTAGCGTTTCATCGACGCAACGGCCCGTTCAAAAATCAACTCTGTTTTTGATTTAAATGCTCATATGCTAGTCCGTTAATGTAATATGCACTTGCAGTAGGTATTGTTGCACGCGACGAATATCATGAAACAATTTGAATGCTTCATGCGAGTCACGACAGCTCCGTGTGTCTGTTTTGTTAACAATTTGGTGTTGGTGTGGGAAGCTTCTGGCGCCTGAAGTACATGCAGGATTTCGCTCCGTGAGCCACGTAACTGTTTTGAAAGCCCTAAAAGGTCTTGGAGTCTAGAACCGCGAACAAATGTATCTATAATGCGTAATGTGTCACTCAGTAAAAATCGCAAAACAGATGGGAGATTACTCCCTTGCTGTTCGGTGGATGCAACACATGGTGGCACTCACATATCTTCTCTTAGCTACTAGTTTTTTTCCAGAAACATTGGCGTCGCTCGTACAAATTAGATATGCTTCGCTTGCAGGCGTGCACCAGCATAGATTCTCGTTAGTAATGTACCTACCAGGGAGTGAGACATTGTGTTGAAGATGCGTGTAACGAATACCCTAATGCCATGGGAGCTTGGCGCCGGCGACGATGTGTGCATAACGAAACAAGTGTAATTATTATTTCTTTAATACCTTTAGAGAACAAGCAATTCGATTAATCGCGCGCCTTGATTTTAGTGGTTTACGTTGCCTGGAAACCATGATGTAGCGCGTGCTGTTTGTTGTGCGTGCCTGAGTTCACCACAGTGGACTCTCTGAACCATTTCCACAATTCAGAAGTGAACCTTGCAGATCTTTGACTGCTAGCGAACACGGCTCACATATCTGTCACAGCTTCGAATATGGCAATCAGCTGTGTCTTTATAATTGATTTTCCGCCTGGCTCAACAAAAAGCTTTCGGGAATAATTGATCATGTTTTAGATTGTGCGCCTATCGTGGCACCGGAGGATGCGACAATGCAGAGCCACTTGAGCATATGGTGCTCGTAGTGAGGCTGGTATGTGTGTAATAGCCAACGACGCCGTGCACCTTCCGACTGGCGCATGCCAAATTTGAAGTAGTTTTGTACATGCTAGTCAAGTATTTGGCGATGCATCATGAAGCATCGGCAGAATCATATAGCTGCAAAACCAAAATGTAAGCGTGTACGTTGATACCCCGTCACATAGCATCAGTTGACTCGCGTCACATAGCATGAGTTGACCCAGAGCACTAGCATAAACCGATCTCGCATTGGCAAGGGTCAGCACATTGTTGCTTACTTTGAAAATTAAGGAATCAGAAATTCACGTCACTGCTAGGACGGTGATCAGAGAGATGGCTGCTATGTGGGAATCGAGCATCTATCAGAGGCCCCCAACAGATGCTCTGAGGATTGCTGGAGGTGCAAAGTTCAAAGGCTTACTGCAGGATTGCGAAACGCAGCTACTTTACGGAGAAAAAGAATAGTAACTACAACACTGCAGACAGTACCGGTATCCATGATTTTTCTGTAATTCTTTGTAGTAAGAACGTTGCATTGGGCTCTGAGTAGTCGTTAAAAGCCGCGCTTAACCCAGATTTTGTACCCGTCATGGTATACAAGGCTCACAGGCTAATTTTACGATATCGGTGTCTTCTAAAAGTTGTGCTTACGGTACGGTCCTGCAACCTTCCCAAAAGGTTGAGAGTCAATTTGGTCGCTCTGCAGCTTTTCCCGTGAAAGCGTCCTGATGAACTGGCACGGCTGGCAAAGCCGTGTTTGGTCTCAAAAATCATCTTTGCGCAGTTCTAGGCTCTCTTACGAGACACATAACTACGAGTACTGTGGACATCATTCCCGTGGAGGTGCTGAACTAAAACATAGTGATGCAATTTTGAAATGATGGACAAGGGCCCAGCCAGTATCCACAGAAAGCAAAATTTTATATGCTAAGCGCACAATCTGGTAACATTGTAAACATTCAGGATATTCAACTACTTGTAACACATTAAACTGGACTGTGAATTTTCAGCTCTTCATTGATCACATGCGGCCTTCTCCCAAAAGCATACGTGCGAGCCTTGCTTTCAGCATAGTGCATCACCTGTATATGAAGAACAAAACAAGATGGCAAGGACAACTGAAAAATCCAGAAAAAAAAGAAGATTAGTGCTTTAGCACAATCAAATGCCGCAGAGCTGTTTTGGTGAAAAGGCTGAATATGTGCTACTGGTGAGTCAGCAGACTCGGTGTATTGAGTGCCTCTACATGTAAAAGGCGTAAAAGACGCACTATCTACAATAAAATTATTTTACTGCTTCTATGCAGCTAGAGCCTCCCGAAAAGCTTTAAAACGCTTTTTACTGCCCACAAGTTAGGCTTTAAAATGTACTACGAACTGCATGCAATGCAAACAGTAAAAATATTTCCTGGCGATACAGAAGGTACGCGGGTGCTAGCAATCGTTTAATGCACACACCTAATGCATACTTCGATATTTTCTGATCCGTGGATACAGATGGGGTATTGAGTGTTTACACTTTCCATGCTCGTCATTATTATCGACAGCGCCGCACAAAACACGAGCTCCAAAGTCAATGTTGGGTTCACATTCCCATTCATATACTCCCTTTTGCTTGCTTGCGTGCTAACCTGATCTGCAGATCTTACGTGTACGGGGCGTTGAGTGTTTGGCTGTTTATCTGCTGAGCTGGGCTCTGAGTACCAATTTAAACGTTTCGAATATTGAAAGGTCTGTGGTAACTAAGTAACTTTGATTCATCGTGATGAGAGTGGCACTCTGTAGAAAATTCAACAAAGTAAAAACGAGGCGCGCGCCACAAAAGGAGTACCGTGAAGAGACAAATGCCACTCAACACTCAATGTGTCTCAATGGGTGCAAACCCTGTGCATGGAGGGGGTGAAACAGCCGGAGACGCCATTTATGGAAGGTGCAGGTTGGTTTACAAACATGTAAGGGCCTTGAGTGTGCTTCTCAAAGCCGGCTTTTGCTGTTTGCGCATGTGTGAGTCTTTTATTGTTGGCGGCACGTAGGCAATTTCCGGACCAAACGATACATAGGTTCTTCCTTGTTGCAGCCTATCATGCGTGTGCTTGAAACCATGAGCTGCTAAACTCGATTGAATGTGTCATCTTAACGCATAGTTTGCAGGTATCACGAGTACTTATGCCAAAACCAGAGAAGTATTGAGGGGCGAAATTGCCCAGGGAATTTTTCAAAGGACCAAGGAAGTAATGGAAAATGCGCCTTAATGAAGTCGTGACGCCTAGTTGCGTGCGCGTGATATTTAGTTCATGAGACGCACAGACTAGGCGTGAGAGCAACAAAACATTGTCCTGCATACAGCGTACATCAAGTACGAGAGTTGCGTGCATGTTGTACGGACAAAATGTTGTACGGACAAAATGTTATTACAATAAGCTGCAACCATATTGCATGACATTCTGCAGCTAAACGCCGCTTTTTGTAAGGACTTCCGATGACCAGCGCCGCCAGGAAATCGTGCGGCGCATACCGCTTGCAAAGCTAGATGCCTACTTCAAATATGTGGCAAAAGCGAGGCATGGGTTCGCTTTCGCCAATTATTTGGGGAACGAGACACAACTTTTGAAGAGTCAATGTAGGAAAAAACCCCTGGAACATTGATTCGCATGCTTCTCACAAAAATGCACAGAAACATTCGGAAGCTGCTTCTCAGTACCACGCGAGCACTAAAATTGGCTAGCTAGTCAGCCAGCACGCCGGAAAGCATTAAGACGAACCCAATGCAACGCACAACATGCATTCCGTTTAGATAAGTGCCTTCGAAAACTTGTAACAAAAAATGGAATACTTTGGGTACTTCAAGCTTGTTGAATGGTCAAGCTTGCCATTTGAAAGCAGTTCCATTCGGCTCTTCTGCATTCTGTCCAATTTTGTAAGACAGAGAGAACTCACGCTCTAATGTTATGACTCAATCCGATCTTTCTTCATCATACTTTTGTTTGCCCCTGTATTCCTACTGCTTGCCGCCAAAATTGATGCATTTTTAAAAATTTTCCTTGTGCATGTGCCAGCGGTTCGTGTTTGGCAGTGTATCTAAAAGAAGCGTACTTTTTTGCCCGTCAAACCAAGCTCGACGCACGTTCTATAGGTTTGTAGTTGATGTAAGTAAATTATACTTTGGTGAAAGTTCACTGTCCTTCGTATCTACCTACGTCATTTTTAAGGTCGTCATTCCGGTCCCTGAGTGCAGTCGTGGTCGGCAACCTTTTGTGGAGTAACTTGAATTTCTTAACTTCGCACGAATCAACCATCGAGTTTAAGTTTATCCTAATATCTCCAGTTATTTCATGGAGCACCATGAGAATTGAAGCTTTGCACAGGATAGAACCTGTGCAAAGATTCAATTTTGATAACGCTGAACATGCAACTCACCATCTGGATATTAGTCGCAAGTCCACTACATCGTTCCTGCAGGATGGAACGGAATGGCGCGCAGGAGTACTCTGGATTTTGGTCATACATTATTGCCTCTTTGTACAGGGAATAACCATGCATTGTCTGTCACGAGCCAATAACTTTAGTTTTCTCAGTTCGAAAGCTGCACGACCTCACTAACAAACCACAAGCGAACCCGCCTTTCGATTCAAGTAGCAAAGAATTCAATTGGTGTCCCTCAAGCGCCAAGTATCTGCATGCATATTCATTTGACCTTGTGAATGTGAAGCGAATGACTGACTAGCAAGCGCTCTTGCTTGTAAATTCGCGGTGCGAGTAGCAGTAACATGTGGGCTGAGCATTAAACCTATGCGTAGCACTTTGTTCTAAATAAAGTACAACAGTGCTGGAGCTGGACAACTCAGAAATGCACGCCGTGAGTTATATGCTAAATGCGATACGATTAATGCCAGTGTAAATGAACATTAAAGAGGCACAGTTCGCCTTTCCTCGTGTACAAAGCAGTGATTGTAATGCCAGCGAGTCTATTGCTTCTCTCTTACTAATCAAGCTTTCTACGGAAATCAGTACGTAGCTCACTTGGGTTGTCACGTAAGCCGCCGAAAATTACCGTAGCTTCCAACTAAACGAGCAGACGTGTACAAAGGAATTTGTTTTGAAAGCATTTGAGGGCTTTTTGCAGTCAATATATCTTCAGTAGTCAGCAGCCACCGTTGGAATCAAGCTCACAACAAATCAGCGGGCGTACACTGGAGCTGCGTGTGTGGATTGCAGCTGTATATGTTTGCAACGGGATTATGCAGCCGTTACTGCGTTGGTGCAAGGTATTCAAGTAAAACGCAGTGTCTGCACTCCAGGCAACTACATTCGTGTTCTTCCAGAGGTGCAGGCGCTTGTGACAGCTAGCTGCTACACAAGTGTCACGCCAACGAGCTAGGCCTCTGAGACACGAATTACGGGTTGATGCGTGCTAAATTCCTTTATTTTCAGTTGCATTGCCCTCAACGGCAGCCAGTTGCATTGTCCTCAACGGCGGGTAGTGTGACTCGCTTATTTCTTGACAAGCAAATTTCACGTCCAGCTGAACATTTATTTACAAATAATCAGCAGCAGGCGTACAAACTGTAAATTCGCAAACAGGGTGTTCGCTGCTTGCATTGCCTGCGCTAGCTGAACCCCCGCATGCCGATTGACTACCGAGTCAGCGAACTTCCCAAACGATACCACATCATACACCTTTCGCAGGCAGCTACAAAGTAAAATGAACTAATAAAAAGTGAATATATCTTTCGCCGGGAAAGGCGGCAAATTAGGCCCATGAACCGATTCAGTTGTCAGTGTCTGCAATGCATAACAATTGAATCATCTAGAAGCACAGAAACGGCCCTTCGTGGCTTCTCAACTTACACAATAAGTCTATTGCCACAACTAATTCTATGCACCGACGACGGTATTTGTCAAAAATATACCACGACCTAGCCAAAGGAGACCGGCGGTCGCCAGCGCCTACTCCCTGCATAATGCCCGCTGCTAACTTGGATATCTTGTTCAGCGTTCACATATGCAGAGACAAGACGCTTTTTTGCGCCTGCGTGCGTTGCAGAATGGCTGTACGCCACCCTTAGTGGCAGTGAATGACTGCAACCCACCAACCAACCTGCTTATAGGACTGCAAACAAAGTCCATTACCAAACATTCTCCTGAAGTCGCAAGATAATGCTTACAGCGTCATAATCTGACTGGTTGTCATGGACGTCCCTTTTGAAAGGGCCAACGTTCGCTCGTGGATGGAGTCCTTGTGCCGTAACAACCAGCGTAAAGAGAAAGGGACGAAGGGCAGCTGCAGCGATTATGGACTCCGGGAGGGGCGATAGCCGCTCATGGCGGCATACAAATACTTCTGACTTGCATCCACCACCGTTTAACTGCCAAAACCGTCGCTGCGGTTTGCACAGAAAAGAAACCTGACCCACGCTAACGCAGCCATATGCACACCGCCAACAACCTCGCGAACATTTCCGATGCAGTTTCCTGAGCACTGTGGAACGAGTGGACAGCGTGCGGAGCGGCATGTGGTTGCCAAGATACTCAAACATCATGAAGCAGGAAGCAAGAGCACAACGCCCTGTGAAATTGTGTGCTTGTCAAACAATGGTAGGCATGCGCGTCCAACTGACAGCCGTAGTCAGACGCACAGCGAAAGTAGCGTGACTGCCGCGAAAAGAAACCTGACCCACGCTAACGCAGCCATATGCACACCGCCAACAACCTCGCGAACATTTCCGATGCAGTTTCCTGAGCACTGTGGAACGAGTGGACAGCGTGCGGAGCGGCATGTGGTTGCCAAGATACTCAAACATCATGAAGCAGGAAGCAAGAGCACAACGCCCTGTGAAATTGTGTGCTTGTCAAACAATGGTAGGCATGCGCGTCCAACTGACAGCCGTAGTCAGACGCACAGCGAAAGTAGCGTGACTGCCGCGCTTCTGGTTAAGTTGCGGAGATCTGAGTCACTGAGTTGGCCTGCGCCCTAACTGCGTTTTGGCTTAACGGCGCGCTTTTCATACACCCAGTATTTCCTTTTGAAAACCCACCGTCGCACAGTGCGGTGCTGCCTATGCATCCCAAAATGAGCTGCTGCATTGGAAAGGCAGACAACAGCCGGAACGTCTTGATCATGCTCTTCTAGGCTATTTGCCTGTATCAAAAGGCTTTCCGTGTGACAGAGACCGCGAAACTGCGATCCATGTTTGTTTATGCTGCAGTGTGAAGCCATGCAAGGTTCAATGTTTTTTTCTTTCCCCCCGAAGGTGGACGTCCAGCTGAATCGTTCGTGATGCAGTGCAGGCGCTGGGCTCAACGCTTCTTCAGCAGGATGTCAATCAATGTTTGTAAGTGATTGGCGTACAAACTTCATAAGTAAAATGAACCCGCTCCGCTTTTCACTTAGGATTATCGCTGGCTGGCGGTCAAGTAGTTGTGCTCGAGTTCGACAAGGTATCGGCGCACATCCGTATAGAGATGCAGGGCTCCAGAATTCTTAGCAAGGCACCATGTAACGAAAAATACTGAAGAAGCGGCAGATTGCTGCATGGAAATGTGGTAGGGCAGCCCAATCATTCAAACCACTTCTCAACTCTCGAATAACATCATTCGCGGGAACGACGAGTCCTTGTCAATCTCTTTAGGCTTGCACAATACCTCTGTGGCCCGAAGTCATTCTCTGCACATCCCCAAATGCCAAACCTTATCTCCAAGCAACCCCAACCACACAAGACAGCGATTGCCTAGAAATAAATGAAGCTGGTGGCTGTAATTCCCGAGAGCATTACGCCGTCGGCAAACCAGATTGGTTCTTGCCCGCCCTTACTGCCTGCATGATGGCCGCTCCTAACTTGGAGATCTTGTTCAGCGTTCACATATGCAGAGACAAGACGCATTTTTGCGCCTGCGTGCGTTGCAGAATGGCTGTACGCCACCCTTAGTGGCAGTGAATGACTGCAACCCAC
>NW_013654335.1:0-22500 GCF_000499385.1 Eimeria necatrix
GGGGGGGGGGGGGGGGGGCCCCGGGGGGGCCCCCGGCGGGGGGGGGGGGGGGGGGGGGGGGGGCCCCCGGGGGCCCCACCGTGGAGGAAGTCGACTGATCGCCGTCGCTTTCTCGCGCTTTTGCTCCCCATTATTCATTATTATTCTATTATTATTATTCTATTATTCTATTATTATTATTACTCGCGTTATTTCCGAGCTCGCTGGCCTCCCTCCCCGCGAACAGAGCCGGGGGCGGACGCCGGCCGCCGCGCGCGCGGGTGCGGTGTACGTACACCCCGCGCTGAGAGGCTCCGCATTTGCCGCGAGCTGCCTTTCCTAGAGTTGCTTTCTTGTTGCCGTTACTTCTGTTATTATTATTATTGTTGTTCCTATTATTATTATTGTTGTTCTTCTTCTCTTTCTTCTGCGTTTCTAAAGTTTTTTGCGAGCTGCAGCAGCTGCAGCAGCTGCGGCGGCGACCACACGGGCGCGCGTCTCGGAACAGCTGGCTGGCGCCACTAGTGCAACATCAAGAAACCTATTTATATTATTCTTTTTCCATCTCGCGTTCCTAATTTACTTCTTATTTGCCATTATTTATTTAATTAGCAATTAAATTGTTAAAATTCAGTCTTTGCTGCACAGTTTGATGTATTATATTCATTTCAGTTCAGTTCAGCAGCAGTTAAGTTATAGTTGCAGAGGAAGAGTCCGAAGCTGCTGCAGCGCATTTTATTTATTTATTTATTTTATTTTATTTTGTTTTGGGATTTTAGGAGTTGTTTTATTTATTTTTTTATTTATTTTATTTTGTTTTGGGATTTTAGGAGTTGTTTTTTCTATTTCGCCGTTTTAGCGTTTAAATTTGCTGCAGATTAGTTGGCTTTTCAAATGCCATTTACTGCTGCCGCATGCATGCACTTTGTTGCTGCTGCTGCATGCATGCACTTTGTTGCTGCTGCTGCTGCTACATGCACTTTGTTGCTGCTGCGGGCATTTTGTTGCTGCTGCATGCACTTTGTTGCTGTTGCTGTTGCTGCTGCATGCACTTTGTTGCTGCTGCGGGCATTTTGTTGCTGCTGCAGGCGTTTTGCTGCTGCTGCAGGCGTTTGTTTTGCTGCCGGTAGATGAACTTTGTTGCTGCTGCATGAAATCTTTTGCTGCTGCATGAAATCTTTATTGCTGCTGTTGGCACTACCTTGCTGCTGCATGCATTTTGTTGCTGCTGCATGCGCTTTGTTGCTGCTGCATGCGCTTTCTTGCATGCATTTTGTTGCTGCTGCATGCGTTTTTTGCATGCATTTTGTTGCTGCTGCATGCGTTTTTTGCATGCATTTTGTTGCTGCTGCATGCGCTTTTTTGCATGCACTGTGCTGCTGCTGCATGCGCTTTTTGCTGCTACTTTTTGAAATCTATTTTGTGGCTTTGTTGTGCAGCAGTGAAAAAGATTGGCAAAAGTTTTTGTAAAGTATTTAAATGAAGTACAAATGCTTTTGTACTTTTTAAACTTTATACATTAAACTTTATATAGAAAACAAATATATATATAAATATTATATATGTATATATATATTATATATATAATATATATAATATATATATTATATATATATATATATAAATGTATGTGTAGTGAGAAAGTGTATGTAGATTATTAAATACATTTGAATATAATAATGTGTTTTAGAGTTTATATTTATTTGTGTGATATTACATTTGAATTCCATTAAAAGTATATTATTATGGATGTTATTGCATGCATATATCTATACATACATATAAATATATATATATATTATATATATATATATAATATTATTTATGTAATATATATATATATATATATTACGTATGCAGATATATATTATATATTCATTATTATATACAATGTATATAGATATTATATATATACACTATATTACATAGATATATATTATATATACATTGTTATATAATATATATATATATATATTTATTACATTATATATGTAGATCTGTATTATATATTCATTATTATATAAAATATATAATATATATAATATATTACATATGTACATATATATTTTATATTCATTATTATATACAATATTTGTAGGTATGTATATATATTATATTACATATGTAGATATATATATATTATTTATTATATACAAAATATATTCACAAATGTAATATAATAAGTATATAATGTAACACAACAAAGTAAGTATCATAATAAATATATATATAATATATATTATATAAATAAATTATATATATATATAATAAATTATATATAATATAAATATATTACAATATTATATATACATTATATTATATATATATATTTAGAGAATATATAATATATAATATATAATATATAATATATATAATATATAATATATAATATATATTTAAATATTACATTAGATATAATATATTCTCCAAATACATATTTTGCATGCAATTAATTTTATAAAGTGTAATTGCTTTTCTTAAAAGCAGAATTTCTTAAAGTGCATTTTGTGGCTGCTTCAAACCAAAAGATTTATTTATAATTTAATTTGCTGCTGCAGCAAAACTTTATTTATAATTTAATTTGCTGCTGCAGCAAAACTCTATTTATTATTTAGTTGCTGCTGCAGCAAAACTTCATTTATCATTTAATTGCTGCTGCAGCAGAGCTTTATTTATTACTTAATTGCTGCTGCAGCAGAACTTTAT
This sequence comes from Eimeria necatrix, assembly GCF_000499385.1. Lineage (NCBI taxonomy): Eukaryota > Apicomplexa > Conoidasida > Eucoccidiorida > Eimeriidae > Eimeria > Eimeria necatrix. Next base: position 2,686 of record NW_013654335.1, read on the forward strand.
TTGCTGTTTAATTGCCTTAATTGCTGCTGCAGCAGAACTTTATTTGCTGTTTAATTGCTGCAGCAGCAAAACATGAATTATTTATTATCCAACTTGCTGCAGCAGCAGAAGCTGACTTCACTTATTATTTAATTTGCTGCAGCAGCAGAACTTGAACTACTTATTGCTATGTTGCTGCAGCAGCAGCAGCAGCAGCAGCAGAACATGAATTACTTATTATTTAATTTGCTGCAGCAGCAGAACTTCAACTATTTATTAATTGCTGCAGCAGCAAAACATAAAGTATTTAATACTTAATTGCTGCAGCAGCAGAACTTGAACTATTAATTATTTAATTTGCTGCAGCAGCAGCACTTGATTTATTAATTATTTAATTTGCTGCAGCAGCAGCACCTGACTTATTAATTATTTAATTTGCTGCAGCAGCAGAACTTGAAGAAGATAATTCGAAATTGAAGTTTTGGAATTAATATTTAATTTTTATTCTCTTTCTTGTTTTAAATAAATATTCAATTGAAGTTTCTTCTTTTGTTTTAAAATTAATATTTCTTTTTACTTTGTGTTTTAAATTAATATTTCTTTTTATTTTGTTTCAAAATTAATATTTATTTTTATTTTGTTTTAAAATTAATGTTTGTTTTTACTCTTGTTTTAAAATTAATATTTGTTTTTATTTGTTTTAAAATTAACATTTGTTTTTATTTTGCTTTAAAATTAATATTTGTTTTCATCTTTTGTTTTAAAATTAATATTTGTTTTTTGTTTTAAAATTAATATTTGTTTTTATTTTGTGCTTTAAAATTAATATTTTTTTTATTTTGTTTTAAAATTAATATTTGTTTTTATTTGTTTTAAAATTAATATGTTTTTATTTTGTTTTAAAATTAATTTGTTTTTATTTTGTTTTAAAATTAATATTTGTTTTTATTTTTCGTTTTAAACGAACAATTTCTGTTTTCACTTAATGGAGCCCTAGAGCCCACTGTGAGCTGCAGGTGCTGCAGCAGCAAACGCTGCTGCTGCAGCTCCTTTGCTGCAGCAGCACAAACTGCTGCTGCAGCTTCTCTGCTGCAGCAGCACAAACTGCTGCTGCAGGTTCTGTGCTGCAGTAGCTTAAACTGCTGCTGCAGCTGCTTTGCTGCAGCAGCGAAAACTGCTGCTGCAGGTTCTCCGCTGGAGTAGCTTAAACTGCTGCTGCTGCAGCTGCTTTGCTGCAGCAGCGGGAACTGCTGCTGCAGGTTCTGTGCTGTAGTAGCTTAAACTGCTGCTGCTGCTGCTTTGCTGCAGCAGCGAAAACTGCTGCTGCAGGTTCTGTGCTGCAGCAGCGAACACTGCTGCTGCAGGTTCTGTGCTGCAGCAGCGAAAACTGCTGCTGCAGCTGCTTCGCTGCAGCAGCAAGAAGGAAGCAGACGGCTCCAGTTGCAGCGGCAGCAGGCTCGCCTTCTCGAGTTGCTTTTGTGCAAGTTGCACTTTGAATTAATTGTTTTATTTGGAGAAAAGAAAAGAAAAAAGCCTTTTATTTTCGGCTTTTTATTGCGAAGTGCGAAGATTTGCATGCAAGTGCAGGCCCTGGCAGTTCTCGCGCATGCAGCAGCAAGAAGAGCGCGCTGCAGCAAAGTGCATGCGGCCTCAGTTGCCATTGGAAATGGTTTTCTTTTCGTTTTAATTTTGAATCGGAAAGAGAAAAAGAAAAAGTCCAAAAGGTTTGCTGCTGCTTCCAAAGCTCTTCTTTTATTGCAAGATCGCGGCGAGCTGCGCGCCGAGCCGTTCAACTTCCGTCTTGAATTCAACATCCGCGAGTCCAGCGGATTCGCTTCGTCCAAAGGACTCAATTAATCCACAAAGCAATTAATTTTATTAATTCCATTAATGCAATTGACCCAATTAAAGTTAAATCGCCGCGCTGCAGCAGCTGCTGCAGTTCCTCCGCACATCCGCAAGTGCTGCAGCGCGAGCGCTTTCCGCAGCAGCAAACTTGAACGGGCTTCGCCTGCGGAAAGTCCCAAACGGCTGCTCCATTGGCGCTTTTAAGTGGCTAAATAAGTTAAAATAAAAGCTAAATAAAGGAATTAAAGGTTCGAACTGCGGCGGAGCGGCAGTGGTCACTCCACAGGGTCCAGCTGGAAGTCCGGCTTCTCGTTTCGGCTGGCGCCGCTCTCCGTGTTGGTCACGAAGATCGCTGCGATCACCAGCAGCGGAGAAAAGGCAATTAAAAGCTTTATTAAGTCCCACAGCAGCCACAAATAGCCCAAGTTCCAGAGGCCGGCGCCCTCAGTGTCTTGCATCTTCAGCAGGCGCCCAGAAACGCGGTCCGATGACTTGAATGCAAGTTGAATGCAGAATGCAAGTTGAACGCAGCCAGCGGGCGAGCCCCAGGCCCCGCCACCCCGGAAAGCTGAGCCTTTTGGCTTTAAAAAGACTAAGGGAAGGTCTATTTAATTAATTTTCCCTTTTTAAAGTTCGCCACGGCGAGAAGAAAACGAGGCAGCAGCTCCCGCTGCAGACGCTGGAACTGGACGCAGCTGCCGCCGACGCAAACAGCCCCCAAAATCGAGGCTTTAAGGCTCCTGAAAGACTTTAAGGCTTTAATTTTCCGCTAAATTATTTAAACTCCGACGAAACTGAACTCAACAAGGGGTTTTGGGCCGAGACAGAAGAGAACGGAGGCGCCGCAGCAGCCGCCAAATCCTTTGTGCCTGTACGGGGCTGTCAGCATGCTTGCTGCAGCCCAACTAGGAAAGCAGCTCCTTTGCATTCTAATTTTCCACTTTTCACTTTTTTATTCATTTTAAATCTATTTGCGCAGCCTGCGAGGAAGCAGAAGCCTTTGAACGGAGCTGCTCTGCTGCAGCGCGCGAGGCTCCGCAGGTTTCGAGCTGCAGCAGCTGCTGCTGCAGCTGCTGCAGCAGCAACAGCGGGAAGCTGTCTTTAAACAAACTCATGTGCTTTAAATTGAATTTCTTTTCTTACTTTGAGGAAATTGCAATAGAAATAATCCATGGAACAGACAAGAGCGAGAGCCAAGCTTTCTCCCGAGTCGCTTGCCTGCACCCTCCGGCTCGCCTGTGCATGCTTCAAAAGCCCTGCATTTCCTTGTTTTTGCTCCAAAAAGTATATCCACATAAAAATAAACATTTAATTCATTTTAGAATCAAAATCTGCATGCAAAAACATATCTAGACACCTATAAATGTGCAACGCATGCAGCAATGCCTGCACTTTGCATGCGCTCACGCACACAAGAACAGCCAACAAACACGCTGAGGAATGCCCCAGCTGCCGTTCTATTAAGAAAAAACCTTAAAGACCCTCTGGGCCCCCTTCTGGTCTGGTGTGGCAGCTGGGGGGCCCGCCAGGGGCCCCCCAGGGGCCCCCCGGGGGCCCCCAAGCGCCACCTAGGGGCCCCTCAGGGGCCCCCAAGCGCCTCCTAGGGGCCAGCGAAGGGGCCCTTCCGGGGCTCCCAAGTGCCTTTTGAAGGGTCACCTAGGGGCCCCCAGGGGGCCCCCGGCGGGGCCCCCAGGGCCCACTCTGGGGCCCCCTGGGGGGCCCCTGGCGGGGCCCCCCAGGGGGCCCCAGAGTGGGTGCCGGGGCCCCCCAGGGGGCCCCAAAGGGCCAGTTTGGGGGCCAGAAGTGCTGCCTTGTTGCTGCTGCTAGCTGCTGCGGGGGCCCCGGGCTTTGGTTTGCTGCAGTTGGAAGAATGGCATTTGAACTTCAAATGAAGAAAAGTGAAAAGTCGAAGTGGAAAGAACTGCAGCCCCGGCGGGCGTGGGTCCGCGAGCTGTACATACACCTGAAGGAGCTGCATGCAGCGCCCCGAGAACTAGAAAGCCCCAAAACGCATGCATGCGTCTTGCATGCGCATGCATGCAAAGCGCATGCATGCGCCTGCAGACGCATGCATGCACTTTGCAAACGCATGCATGCAGCGCATGCATGCAAAGCGCATGCATGCGCCTGCAGACGCATGCATGCACCTTGCAAACGCATGCATGCGTTGCATGCATGCGTTCTGAAGGCAGTTTGTGCTGCATGCATGCGTTCTGAAGGCAGTTTGTGCATGCGCGAAAAGCAACAAAAATAATGTACGAATAGGACGGGCCCTTCCCTGCTGCTAAGCATGCAAGTAAAGCAAAGTACAAACAGGAAAGAAGCAAGTCGAGTGCTGCAGCAAATGCTCACTGTCTCCTGCTCCTGCTGCTGCTGCTGCTGCTGCTGCTGCTGCTGCTGCTGCCCGTGCGGCTGCTGCAGCTGCTGCGTTCTTGCTGCTGCTGCGGCTTCTCGGCTTTTGCCTGCTGCAGCGCTTTACCCTCTCCTCCGCTGCTGCGGCTGTGCTGCTGCTGACGCTGGTGGTGGTGGTATTGGCCGCATTGCAAGTGCTGCTGCTGCTGGTGGCGCTGCTGCTGCTGCTTCTGGCTCTGCTGCTGCTTCTGGTGGCGCTGCTGCTGCTGCTTCTGGCGCTGCTGCTGCTTCTGGTGGCGCTGCTGCTGCTGCTTCCGGCGCTGCTGCTGCTTCTGGTGGCGCTGCTGCTGCTGCTTCTGGCGCTGCTGCTGCTTCTGGTGGCGCTGCTGCTGCTGCTGCTGGCGCTGCTGCTGCTTCTGGTGGCGCTGCTGCTGCTGCTTCTGGCGCTGCTGCTGCTTTTGGTGGCGCTGCTGCTGCTGCTGGTAGCGCGGCTGCTGCTGCTGCTTCTGGTGGCGCTGCTGCTGCTGCTGCTGGTAGCGCTGCTGCTGCTATTGCTGCTGGCGCTGCTGCTGCTGCTGCTGCTGCTGGCGCTGCTGCTGCTGCTGCTGGCGCTGCTGCTGCTGCTGCTGCCGCTGGTGGCGCTGCTGCTGCCGGTGGTGTTGCTTCTGCCGGTGCTGCTGGTGCTGCTTCTTCATCTGTTGTTGTTGCCTCTGCAGGCTTTGTTGCTGCTGCTGCTGTGGGTATGGACTTGGGTGGTGCTGCTGCTGCTGCTGCTGCTTCTGGTGGTACTGCTGCTGCTGCTGTTGGAGGTGCTTCTGGTGGTACTGCTGCTGCTGCTGTTGGAAGTGCTTCTGGTGGTACTGCTGCTGCTGCTGCTGCTGTTGGTGGTGCTTCTGGTGGTGCTGCTGTTGTTGCTGCTGTTGCTGTTGCTGTTGGTTGTGCTTCTAATGGTGCTGCTGTTGCTGCTGCTGTTGGTTGCGCTTCTAGTGATGCTGCTGTTGTTGCTGCTGTTGTTGCTGCTGTTGGTTGTGCTTCTAGTGTTGTTACTTTTGCTGTTGCTGCTGGTTGTGCTTGTAATGGTGCTGCTGTTGCTGCTGCTGTTGCTGCTGCTGTCGCTGCTGCTGCTGCCAGTGTGGCTGCTTCTGGTGCTGCTGCTGGTGCTGTTGCTGTTTCCGTCACAGTTGCTGCTAGATGTGCTGCTGCTGCCAATGTTGCTGTTGCTGTCTGTGTTCTTTCTGGATGTGGTGCATCTCGTGCTGCTGCTGCTGCTGCTGGCGTTGCTGCTGCTGCTGCTGCTGGCGTTGCTGCTGCTGGTTGTGCTGCCCCTGCTGCGTGTGTCGTTTCTGGTGTTGCTGCTGGTGTTGCTGCTGCTGCTGCTGTTGGTGGTGTTGCTGCTGCTGCTGTTGTTGGTGGTGTTGCTGCTGCTGCTGCTGTTGGCGGTATTGCTGCTGCTACTTGTGTTGCCTCAGCTGCGTGTGTCGTTTCTGCTGCTGCTGCTGCTGCTCTTGGCTGTGTTGCTGCTGCTGGTTGTGTTGCCTCTGCTCCGTCTGTCCTTTCTGGTTTTGCTGCTGGTGTTGCTGCTGCTGCTGCTGTTGGTTGTGTTGCTGCTGCTGGCTGTGTCGCCTCTGCTTCGTGTGTTGTTTCTGGTGTTGCTGCTGGTGCTGCTGCTGCTGCTGCTGTTGGTTGTGTTGCTGCTGCTGGTTGTGTTGCCTCTGCTTCGTCTGTCGATTCTGGTGTTGCTGCTGGTGTTGCTGCTGCTGCTGCTGCTTCTGTTGCTGCTGCTGTCGGTGGCGTTGTTGCTGCTTCTGCTGTTGGTTGTGTTTCTGTTGCTGCTGTTAGTGGTGTTTCTGCTGCTGCTGCTGCTGCTGTTGGTTGTGTTGCTGCTGCTGCTGCTGTTGGTTGTGTCGCCTCTGCTTCGTCTGTCGTCTCTGGTGTTGCTGCTGGCGTTGCTGCTGCTGCTGCTGCTGGGTCTGTTGCTGTTGCTGCTGCTGCTGGGTCTGTTGCTGCTGCTGGCACTGTTGCTGCTGGTTCTGCTGCTTCTTGAGGTGCCGTTGGCGGCATTTCTGCTGCTGCTGCTGCTAAGGCCGCCGCTACGAACGCTGCTGCTGCTTTTTCTTCATCTGTTTGTGCTGCTGTTGCTGCGTCTGCTGCTGCTTCCATTGCGTCTGCCACTTTTCTTGCTGCTGCAACTAGTGCTGCAGTTTGTGTTGCTGCTTCGGACTTTTCTGCACCAAGTGCTGCTGCTTCTGCTGCTGCTGCTGCTGCTGCCGCTGCTACTGCAAGCGCCGCGTGGACTGCTGGTGCTGCTTCTGCTGCTTGCTTTGCTGCTTCGCCTACTGCTGCTGAAGCCATTACTACTGTTGCCAGCTGTGCTGCAGCTGCTGCGTGTGCTGCTGCTGCTACGTGTGCTGCTGCTTCAAGTCGTGCTGCTGCTGCTGTCGGCGCTGCTGCTTCTGGAGCCAGTGGTGCCGCTGCTGGTGGCGTTTCCGGCGTTGCTGCTGCTGCTGCTGGTGTGTCTTCTGCTGCTGCAGCTGCTGGTGGTTGCGTTGCTGCTGCTGGCTTTGCTGCTGCAGCTGCTGCAGTTGATGTTGCTGCTTCTTTCGGCTTTGCTTTTGCTGCTGGCGCTCCTCTTTTTGCTTCTGTAGTTACAGCCACTTCATATATTATTGGTGTCGCCGTTGCTGCTGGCTCTGCTTCTGCTTCTGCTGCTGCAGTTGCTGCTGCTTGTGTTGCTGCTGCTTCCGTTGCTGCTGCTGCTGTTTGCATCCTTGCTGAGGGCGTCGCTTCCGGTGCACTATTCGCTGCCTTTGCGTGCGCTGCTTCTGCTGCTGCCTTTGCTGCTGCTGCTGCTGCTGCCCTTTCTGCTGCTGCTGTTGCTGCGTTCCGCTCTGCTGCTGCTTCCGCGTCTGCGCCCGTCAACTGAAGCAGCGGAAGGCGCTGCTGCTTCCCATTCCTTTTCTTCTTTGCTGACAGTCCTGCTGCCAACACAACGAGGCCCAGCCCCACTGTGAAAAAAGAAAGAGACAAACGATCCAAAATGCTTGCTGCTTGCCTCTCCCCTGGAGAGGCATCTCGCCGCATTCTGTAGCCCCGCCACCGCAGGCTGTCCAGCGCGCTCGCGGGCACTTGTTTGTACTTGTTCAGATGCACTGCTGAGAAATAAACAACAAAAACACAAAAATGCAAACAAAAATTCAAAAAAAATGCAAAAAAGGACAGATTACCGGTCAGATCAGCCGCGGATTCGCCACCGCGGGAATCCAGAGATGAATTCAACTTGAACTTGAAATTCAACTTTTCGGACTTGATCAATTCATCACTCCTTTGCAGAAACGATAAATTGAATTATTTAAAATTAAATTAATAATAATTGATCAGACTTTTGAAGAGAAGCAGAAGTTGAATCGACGAAGATGTGAATTCAACTTGAAACTTGAATTCAACTTCGATGCTTCAACCAACTCGAACCCACCAATACACCTCACCGTTGTGGAAACATCACATTAAATTAAATTAAATTAAATTAAATTAAATTAAATTAAATTACTTTTCACGAATTATTAATTTGCTGTTTGATTACGCTAAATTAAAACAAATTGCATTCGAAAAGTAATCACTTTTGTTCCAAACAAACAGAAGAATTCAACTTGAAGCTGAAATTCAACTCCGCAGCTCTGACTCTGCATCTCTCTAGAAACCAAAAACAACTAAAAGAAATTAATCTTCACAATTTAATTAAATAAAATTATTTATTTAATTAAAAACTTCACAATTCAGAAAAGAGACGCAAATGCAAAAAGATGAATTCACCTTGAAACCCAAATTCAACTTTTCACGCAGAAACAAGCAGCGGAGTGAAACTGCAAAACTTGACTTTCTGAATTTTTTTTTTAAGAAAAAAGAAACAAATTAAAACTCGAATTAAATTTAAAAGAGTCTCTTCTTCAAATAAAGAAATTAATGAAACTGAATCGAGTTTATCTGGAAATCAAACTTCAAAAAACAAACTGTCACCTGTCAAAACGAGCCCGCAGAGAACCAAAAAGAGCCCCACTGCTGTTCTTTTGTTTCCAGAAAGTCCCGAAGAAAAGCCCTCGCGCTGCTGCCTGTTGAGGCCCCTCGCGAGTCCAAAAGGCTTTTCAAGTTCTTCTTCAACTTCTTTTCTCCGGCTGCGGCGGCGGCCTTCGCGGCCGGCCGCAGCCACGAGCGCGTCTGCTGCAGCAAGTCTGCTGCTGCTGCTGCTGCTGCTGCTGCTGCGCGGCCTCTCTGCTGCTGCGGCCGCCAGGCCGAGCCCTGCGTCTGAACTCTGCAGGTAGAGGGGCCCCCCAGCGGGGGCCCCAAGGGGGGCCCCTGGGGGGCCCCCCGGGGGGCCCCCAAGGGCTGAGCCGCAGCAAACAACAATTATGCCACCTGCAGCAACAGCCAGCTTCAGCCAGCCGCCTACAGAGCTGCCCAGCTGCGGGCAAGAGCAGCAGCTCGCCATGTTGAGGAACTTCTCCGAGATGCTGTTGTTTGGACTTAGTTTGAAAACTGCTGCTAGCAACAGCTAGCCAATTGTGCTGCTGCTGTGGAAACAAGCAGCCATTGGTTCGCTTTCCGCTCTGCTGCTGCTGCTGTCGGGTGGTGTCTCGGTGTATCTAGGCTACCCGGGCTCTGCTGCGGAACAAATCGGAAGGAAAAACGCGCATGCAAGCGGAAAAGAATTAAAAAAACATAATTTAATGCACGAAGAAATAAAAAGAGCTCAAGGGAAGAAGTTTAGATCTGCTGCAGTCGCGATCAGACCAGTGCAGAGAAAGCAGAAAGGCGCACGGCCTCGTCCGTCAGCGAAGCTGAGGTGTACGTACACCCCAATTAAACGCAGATCTTCAACTTCAACTTCAGTGATTCGCTATTTTTATTCTTCTGCTTTTCAGATTCCTTTTGAAACGCACAAAGAAAGTCCCGCGAGCCTCTGGGGCTCTCCAGAAGCGACCACGCCGCCGTGGCCAAGTCACCCCTTAACCCTCGAACTGAAGACCAAAACGAAAAATAGAAAAAAATAATGCATTAATAATCTCGAAATTCGAAAACTATTCAAATAAATCCAACGGAAAGAACACTCGAGACCAACTGCAGCCAACAACTGACTCGGGGTGGTCCTCGAAACGGTCTACCAGCCTGCGGCGTCTACTTTCCCCCTTTTCACCGGATCTTCAGGACCCACAAGAATTTATTTATTTATTTTTAATTAATTAAACATTTGTTTTAATTTCTGCACTCTGCATTCTGCCCCAGAGGCCCCGCCGCCTCCCGTGGCGGCCCCCGCAACACCAGCGCCTCTAGCAGCAGCAAGAGCAGCAGCAGCAGCAGCAGCAGCAGCAGCAGCAGCAGCTAAAACAATTCGTAATTTGCTGCAGCTTTTAAGGGAAAAGCAGCAAAACAGATAAAGCCTCTTCTCCCAAGTGTTGCTGCCTTCTCTTTGACTCTAATTCACATCTTTTTCTCCCGATTGCCTTTTCTTTTGAGTCACATTTATTTCATTTTTCTTTAATTATTTTTTTTTGTTTTTATTCATTTCAAAAATCAAAAAGTGGAAACGGCGCAAAGCAGTGTACGTACAGCTCGCCTCACGGGACGAATCTGAATTCGACAGCTGCTGAATTAAATAAAATAAGTTTTAATCAAATAAATAAAATCAGTTTTAATCATTTAATCAAAGTTTTATTTATTAATAAAAATAAATCCCTTTAATCAAACAAATAAAATCAGTTTTAATCATTTAATCAAAGTTTTTATGCATGCATGACACTGTGGCACCAAAAAATTGCGGTGTACGTACACCTCAGTTACGCCCCGTAGAAGCTAACGGGGCTGCAAGCAGCACTTAGCTGCTGCTGCTGCTGCTGCTGCTGCTGCTGCTGCTGCTGCTGCGCCCGTCTCTGCCTGTCCCACAGCAGCAGCGCAGCAAGCAGAGTGAGCGGGACAGCTCTGTCCCCTGTGGTTTGCTGCTGCGGTGCTGCTGCTGCTGCTGCTGCTGCTGCTGCTCTCTGCCTCCACTCGCCCACCAAAGTCAGGGCCTGCTGCCAAGTGCTGGGCCCCGCCGCTGCTGCTTCCCCTCTTGCTCGTGCTGCTGTTGCTGCTGCTGCTGCTGCTGCTGCTGCTGCTGCTGCTGCAGGGCCCCGCCCCTCCCTCCGGTGCTGCCACTGCCACACAAAAGACACCGGGACAGCGCCGCATGCAGCAGCAGCTTCTGCGAAATCTGAGAACTCGAGGCGAACTTTAAGTCGCCCCACACCAGCAGCAGCAGCAGCAGCAGCAGCAGCAGCAGCAGCAGCAGCAGCAGCAGGCTGGTTTGCTGCGTCTCCGCGGCTCGTGCTGCAGAAGGAGACAGCAACAAAACCTTCTGACCACGGCAGCTGCAGCAGCAACCCAGAAAAGGCCCATGCTGCAGCAAGCCGGCGCAGCTGCTCATCAGCAGCAGCAGCAGACACGAGAGCAGCAGCAAGTCGGGCGAAAGCAGGGTGCAGCACAGCGTCTTCCGTTTGCTGCTGCTCCACCAGGCCCAGAACCTCCTGAGCAGCAGCAGCAGCAGCAGCAGCAGCAGCAGCCTCTTGTCTCTCAGTCTCTTTTTCTTTTCCTTTTTTGCTGCTGCCTCTCTTTGCTGCTTACCTGCAAAAAGCCCATCCCCACAATCAGCCAAACAGTTGGAGGGCCACCTCGGGGGCCCCCCTGCTGCCCCTGGGGGGCCCCCCAGGGGGCCCCCTGCTGCCCCTGGGGGGCCCCCCAGGGGGCCCCCTGCTTCTCCTGGGGGGCCCCCCAGGGGGCCCCCTGCTGCCCCTGGGGGGCCCCCCAGGGGGCCTGGGGGGCCCCCCAGGGGGCCCCCTGCTGCCCCTGGGGGGCCCCCCGAGAGTAGGGGGCCCCCTGCTGCCCCTGGGGGGCCCCCTGGCCTTGGGGGCCCCCGAACCCTACTGCAGCACCAGCAGCTAATAGGGCTTGGCGAAGGTACAGCAGCACGCTGCTGCAGATAGAGGAGTGCAGCAGCCACAAGCTGCTGCTGCTGTGTAGAGACACTCGAAACCCCACATTTGGGGGCACAAGGGGCCGGCTAAACCCTCGCTGCTGCAGCTGCTGCTGCTGCTGCTGCAGTCTTCGTTGCTGCAGCTGCTGCTGCTGCTGCTGTTGCTGCTGCTGCTGTTGCTGCTGCGGCTGCTGTTGCTCCTGCAGTCGTTGCTGCTCTAGCCGCTCTTGCTGCTGCAGTCGTTGCTGCTGTGGTGGCTCCTGCTGCTTCGGCTGCTGTTGCTGCTGCTCACTCTGTGGCTGCTGTTGTCGTTGCTGCTGCTGCTGCGGCTGCTGCTGCTGTGTCTCCGTCTTCGCATCAAAACACGGGGCGACTTTTTCTTCAGCAACGGCAGCAGCAGCAGCAGCAGCAGCAACTGCAGCAGCAGGACTAGACAGCAGCCGCTCGGCAGCTGCTGTTGGTCTCTTTCTACCTTCTTCCTGCTCAGCGTTTGGATGCTGCTCCCTCGCTGTTGCAGCAGCTGTTGCTGCTGCTGCTGCTGCTGCTGTTGCTGCTGCTGCCGCTGCTGAGCCTATATTGCTCTTCTCCGCCTCTGTAAGTGTACTCGCAGCAGCAGCATCCACTGCTGCTATACCAGCGTATTTGCTTCCAGAGGCAAGCTGCTGCTGCTGCCGTTGCTGCTGCTGCGGCTGTTGCTGTTGCTGCAGCAGCTGCTGCTGCTGCTGCTGTTGCTGCTGCTGTTGCTGCTGCTGTTGTGGGTCGATCCGCGGCTTTTTCCGGAGTGCGCACCATCCTGTGGGGCCAAGAGGTCCCCTTACCTGCAGCGGCAGCACAAGCAGCAGCAGCAGCAGCAGCAGCAGCAGCAGCAGCAGGTTGGGCTGGGCCTTTTTGCTTGAGCCCCCGTTAAAAGTTTCTTACTTCTGTCTTAATCTTTCCCTCTTGCTCATCTCTTCTCCGTGCATCAGGCCTTGCTGCTGCAGCAGCTGCTGCTGCAGCTGCTGCTGCTGCTGCGTTTGTGTCTCTCAGCTGCTGGCTGCTGCGGTAGCTGCTGCTGCTTGTGGGGTTTCCCGCTGCAGCAGTTCTGTCTCTTGCTGCTGCAGCGCCGCTTGAGGTGTCTCCTTTCCGCGGCAGCAAATAAGTTATCGCATGCACCTGTCTCCTTGCGAAGGTCTCCTGCAGCAGCCTGTGCAGCAGCTCATTCGTGCTGCTGCTGCTGCTGCTGCTGCTGCTGCTGCTGCTGCTGCTGAGGCTGTACCGGCAGGGCGTGCTGCAGCGGGGGAGGTGCAGCGACGCTGCGTGGGCCCTGCAGTGTACAGACAGCAGCGTGAGGCACCGCAGCAAGTCCTTCACTTTCACGTAAAAGCCGCCGCCGCCTCTCCTGCTGCTGCTGCTGCTGCTGCTGCTGCTGCTGCTGCTGCTGCTGCTCTCCTCAATGCAAACAGCAAGAGCAGCAAAAAGACCCTCGCGGATGCGGACCAAGTGCACGTCGCCCCCCCGCAGGTCTCGACACTTGTGAGCCTGCAGCAGCAGCAGCAGCAGCAGCAGCAGCAGCAGCAGCAGCAGCAGTGACAATCAGAACAGCAATAGTGCAGCAGCGGCAGCAGCAAGACGAGCACCGCCACGCACCGACAGCAAACGCACACACACGGCCAACCGCAGCAACGACACCAGCAGCAGCAGCAGCAGCAGCAGCAGCAGCAGCAGCAGCAGCAGCAGCAGCAGCAGCAGCGAACCCGGATGAAAGCCTGCTGCGGCTCTGCACTGAGTCTGTCAACAGCAGCAAAAAAGCCCCTCGAAGTCCACCGGCCCCCCTTTTCTACAAACAGGCAAATCACTTGGGGGCCCCTGGGGGCCCCCCAGACAGTCTGGGGGCGAGTGGCGTCGCCGACGCGCAAGTGCAGGTACCTGCTGCTGCTGCTGCTGCTGCTGCTGCTGCTGCTGCTGCGGGCTGCCGCGGCTTCCTCCTCCAGCTCCCTTTCGTCGTCTTGCAGCGGGGGAAAGAGGAAGAAGGACTCTGCAGGGACTGCCCGCTGCGCTGCTGCTGCTGCTGCTGCTGCTGCTGCTGCTTCCGACTCTCCGTGAGCTGGCTGCGTGTCTCCGACAGCCTCAGCAGCAACGCCAGCAGCAGCAGCAGCAGCAGCAGCAGCAGCAGCAGCAGCAGCTGTTGGTCCTGGGAAGTAGCGAGGGTCTGCCTCTCCAGCAATTCGAAGCGCACAAGACCTGTAGCCCTGGGCGCTCCACAGCTTCTCCAGCCGCACCGCCCGCTGCAGCTGCAGCAGCAGCAGCAGCAACAGCAGCAGCAGCAGCAACAGCAGCAGCAGCAAAAGATACACGGAGAGCGGCAAACCGTGAACAGCCACGGAGCAGCAGCAGCAGCGGCAAACGCAAGAGGTATACCCGAGCCGTGAGCAGCCAAAGAGCAACAGCAACAGCAGCAGCAGCTGCAGCAGCAGCAGCGGCAGCAGCAGCAGCAGCGTGCCCACAGCTAAAGGGAGATACCTGCAGCCTCATTCGCCGCTCCTCAGGTGTCTCCTGAGGAAGCTGCTGCCTGCCCTGCAGCAGCAGCAGCAGCAGCAGCAGCAGGAAAAACCAACATCTGCGGCTCTTTTGCAGCCTGGCAGCAGCAGCAGCAGCAGCAGCAATCCCCAGATGGCAACGCTGCGGCCGCAGCAGCAAAAGCAGCCCCAGGCACTGACCTCTTCTTTGGAGCCATCTGCAGCAGCAGCAGCTTCAGCAGCAGCAGCAGCAGCAGCAAGAGACTCCACTGCTGCTGCATCATCTACGCGAGCATTTCCTCTAACAAAAGGAGTAAAGTCTTTTTCTTCAAAGACATAAATAGACTCCCCAGAGCTCATCTGGTCCTCTGCTGCTGTTGCTGCTGCTGCTGCTGCTGCTGTTGTTGCTGCTGTTGCTGCTGCCGTTGCTGCTGCTGTTGCAGCCCCTGTAGCAGCAGCTGCATCAGCAGCAGAAGAAGCAGCATCACTAAAAGCATCTTCGAGAATCTTTTCTATCTGCAAGGAATCGAAAAGGTTCTCTTCCTGCGCCGCTGCCTTCCCCGTGCTGCTGCTGCTGCTGCTGCTGTCTGCTGCTGCAAGAGCTGCAGCCCCAAAGCGCAGCGACTCCACCAGCTGCTGCTGCTGCTGCTGCAGGTTCGTTGCTTCTGCTGCTGCTTCTGGGAGCAGCAGGGCCCCACAGTCGAAGGCCTGCAGGCTCTTGAGGGGCGGCTTTGCTGCAGCAGTGTCCGCCCCGCCCGCTGCTGCTGCAGCAGCAGCAGCAGCAGCAGCAGCAGGAGCAGCAGCAGACTCTGCTGCTGCCAGCACCGTCTCCGAGAGCCGCAGCTTGGAGGACCCGCGGCGGTAAAGGACTTCTTCAACTGCAGCAAGAAGAAACCAAAAAGAGAACTTTTTGAGAAAAGTTTGGCAAAAATTGAAACAATTCAGCAAAATAAATGCAAAATGCAAAAGAATTCCACAAATTAAAAATGTTTTGGGAATTAAATTCTTTTAAAATGCAAAATTCCGAAAAGTTTGGAAGCAAAGACGCCGCGAACGAGCTGTACGTACACCCCAAACTCAAGCTCAGCATACACCGCAACGCCGCTGCATCCATTTTAATTTCTTTTTGCAGTTTTAATTTTTAAATAAAATTAAATTGCAAACAATTTAATTTAATAAAAGGTGCATTTTGCTGCACAGTTGAAACATGGATTTAAGCCCTCTGCATGCGCTGCTGCAGCGGCAGCAGCAAAACAGAGTGATGCATGCACAGAGCCGGGAGTGGCAGCAGCAGCAGCAGCAGCAACAGCAGAAGCAGCAGCAGCAGCGGGAGCAGCACCAGCAGCAGGAGCAACAGCAACAACAGAGCCAGCAACAGCAGCAGAAGCAGTTACAGCAGGAACCGCAACACCAGCAGCAGCACCACCAACAGCAGCAGCAGCAGCAGCAGCAGCAGCAGCAGCAGCAGCAGCAGCAGCAGCAGCAGCAGCAGCAGCAGCACCAGTGTGCTTTGAGATAAGCCTAATGGCAACAACTGGCCGCATTTGGCCCTGGCGGTGAATCCGAGCAATTGCTTGTCTTTCAACTTGAGGGTTTCCTGCGCCTCCGCCCTCCAGAAACACGCAGCAGCGGCACCCTCTGCTGCTGCTGCTGCTGCTGCTGCTGCTGCTGCTGCTGCTGCTGGGTTGGGCTGGGGCCACCAGGTTGAGGCCGTAGCCGCCAGCCAAGACCGACAGCAGCAAAACCATGGGGCTCCAGGAGTCCTCGTCCTCGTCCCCCTCCAGCTCTGGGGACTGCAGCAGCAAACAGCAGCAGCAGCAGCAGCAGCAGCAGCGGATGACGCGAGCAGCAGCAACAGCAGCTGCAGCAGCAGTACACAGCAGCAGCAGCAGCAAATATCTGCAGTAGCAGTAAACAGCAGCGGCAGCAACAAGAAGCAGCAGCAGCGGCACCAAATCGCAGCCGCAGCAGATAACTGCAGCAGCAGCAGCAAATAACGAACACAGCAACAAACAGCAGCAGCAACCCCAGAAAAGTGCAGCAACAGAAAATAAGAGCAGCAGCAAATAGAAGCAGCAACAGCAAATAACAGCCGCAACAGAGAGTAAGAGCAGCAGCAAGTACAAGCAGCAACAGCAAACAGCAGCAGCAGCACATGAGAGCAGCGGCGAGCAACGCAGCAGCAGCAGCCAGCACAGCAGCAGCAAATACGAGCAGCAGCAGCAGCAGCAGCAGCAGCAGCAGCAGGACCCCTTGTAACCCGCCCCCGCTTCGTGCGCCCCCCAAGCCAGCCCCAGCCAACCCTAAACCCTAAACCCTAAACCCTAAACCCTAAACCCCAAACCCTAAACTCCAAGCCCTAAACCCCAAAACCCCAGACCCCAATCCCAAACCCCACACCCCAAGCCCACCACCCCAAACCCCAACCCCACACCCCACACCCCAAACCCTAAACCCTAAACCCTAAACCCTAAACCCTAAACCCTAAACCCTAAACCCTCACTTCGGGGGGCGGCCTGAGGAAGGCCTGGAGGTTTCTGCGGCGCTGGGGCTCTGGGGTTTGGCCGTCGAGGCGGGCGGGAAGAACTGCTGCTTCGAGCAGCAAATCGTTTGCGAGGTCCAGCAGCAAAGTTGAATAACTAAAAATAATTATTTTTTCTCTTTTTCGCAAACAAAAAGCCACTATTTGCTGCAGCAGCAGCAGCTTGTTCGAGCCCCGCAGCAGCAGCTCCTCCGCTGCTCCCCACCACGGCTCCAGGTCCTCCTCGCTGCTGCTGCTGCTGCTGCTGCTGCTGCTGCTGCTGGGGGCAGCAGCAGCTGCTGCTGCTGCTGCTGAGTCTCGCAGCAGGGACTGCAGCGGCGGGGGGGTCTCTGTGCTTTTGTTGGCGAAAAGAAGTGGATGGTTTGCTGCTTTTCTGAGGTGTATGTACAGGTTGTTGAGGTCTGCAGCACGAGAGACGCAGCAGCAAATGCCGCTCTTCTAGCTGCTGCTGCTGCTGCTGCTGCTGCTGCTGGCGGCAACAGCAGCAGCAGCAGCAGCGGCAACAGCGGCGGCAGCAGCAGCAGCAGGGACAAAGGCTGCGGCAGCAGCAGCAGCAGCAGCAGGAACAGCAGCAATAGCGGTAGCAGCAGAAGCAGGCTCAACGGACAAGCAACGTAAGGGTTTAGGGTTTAGGGTTTAGGGTTTAGGGTTTAGGGTTTGATGTACTGCGAATGCCCCGTATGATGCCTGTGGAGCTCTCCGTTGCCTGTGAAGAAAAAAGAAAAAAGAAAATAAAAAAAAGGAAAAATAAATTAAAATAAAAATGGAAATGAATAAAAAAATAAAAATAAAAAAAGAAGAGAAGAAAAAAGAAAGCAATGGGAGGCAAATTGGAAACAAAAGGATAAAAAGAACACAAAAATAAAAACAAAAAACAAAAAGAGAAAAGATATAAAAAGAAAAAAAGAAAAAAAGAAAAAAGAGAGAGACAACAGCAGCACTAAAAGCTAAAAGGAGACACTGCTGGAGACAGCCTCGTTAAGGCAGCAGCAGCAGCAGCAGCAGCAGCAGAAGCTGCAGCAGCAGAAGCTGCAGCAGCAGAAGCAGCACAAGCTGAAACGGCAGGAGCAGCAGCAGAAGCAGCAGCAGCGGCGGAAGAGGGAAGCGAACAAAGCACGGGCAACGGGGGCATCCTGCTGCTGCTGCTGCTGCTGCTGCTGCTGCTGCTCGTATTTGCTGCTGCTGTGCTGCCAGCAGCAGACGCTGTGTGGGGTGCTGCAGGCGCGGGGTGTACGTACACCTGAAGAAGGCAGCAGCAGCCGCGAGTCCCTCGTCAGCAGCCACAAATACAGCTGCCGCTGTGCTGCTGTCAGCGGCAGCAGCAGCACAACTTCCCGCAGCGGCGGCAGCTGCCACGCGTGCTGCGCCTGCAGCAGCAGCAGCAGCAGCAGCAGCAGCAGCAGCAGCAGCAGCAGCAGTGGGACGTGAACAAGGCGGGTGCCTCTGCAGCTGCTGCTGAGGATAAAAAGAGAAGAAGTGCAGCAAAAAGGAAAAAAAAGGAATAAAAAGAAACAAAAAAGAAAATAAAAAGAAGACAAAAAGGGACAAAAAAGGAGACAAAAAAGAAACAAAAAGGGAAAAAAGAAGACAAAAAAAGACAAAAAAGACAAAAAAGACAAAAAGGGATTTAAAAGGAGACAAAAATGATTTATAAAAAGACAAAAAAGGATTTTAAAAAAACTAAAAAAGACGAAAGGCGACAGAAGAAAATAAAAGAGACAAAAAAGTCAAAAGAAACAAAAAACAAAAGAGGAAAAAAGATGAAAGTGAAATTGGAAAAATATAAAAAAAGAAATAAAGAGACATAAAAAGGATTTTAAAAATAAATAGAAGAAATAAAAAAGATTTAAGAAAGATAAAAAGAAATGAAAGGAATATAAAAATGATTTTAAAAAAGATAAAAAGGAAAAAGATAAAAAGGTCGAAAAGTCAAAAAGAAAAGACCAAAAGATAACTGAAAGAGACAAAAAATTGAAAAAAAACCAAAAAAAGGACAAAAGAAAATAAACAAAAGATCAAAAAAGATAAAAACAAACAAAGGGCCAGGAAGAGAATACAAAAAGGCAAAAAGAAATAAAAGAAATAAAAAAGAAATAAAAAGAAATAAAAAGACAAAAAGAAACAAAAGACAAAAAGAGATAAAGGAAGCATAAAACGGGATCCAAAAGAGACAAAAATGCCAAAAAAGATCAAAAAAGATCCAAAAGAAACAAAAAAAAGACCAAAAAGGATCAAAAAAAACAAAACAGACAAAAGAGATGAAAAAACGATAAAATAAAAACCAAAATGATCCAAAAAAGATCCAAAAAAGATTTAAAAAAGATTTAAAAAAAGATCCAAAAAGATCAAAAAAGTGAAAAAGATTTTAACCTGGGCGAGAGTTCTGCGGAGAACAAAAAGGGCCACGAGGCGGGCGAGAAGCTGCTGGTGAATTTGCGGAAAATAAAAAAAGTTTTTTTTATTTTTATTTTTATTTATTTCGTTTTTATTTTTATTTATTTCGTTTTCGTTTTTATTTAATTCATTTCTATTTATTTCACTTTCGCCTTTATTCACTTCAACATTGCTCATTGCATTTTTGTTTATTTCACCTTTGCTTGTTTCATTTTTATATTTATTTATTTCATTTTTAATTATTTCATTTTTATTTATTTCAATTTTATTTATTTCAATTTTGTTTTTGTTTTCTTCTTTTTCGAAAAAACAATTAAAAAGACTTTCCGCAGAAGGAAAGGCAAAGGGATGCAAAAAACACAACAGAGAGGCCAACTCCTGAAAAGAAAAACAAAAAGAAATAAAACAAAAAGAATTAGAAATAATAAAAATAAAAGAAATAAAAGAAATAAAAGAAATAAAAGAAAAAGAAGAAATAGAAACGAAAAAGAAACAAAAGAAATAAAAAAGAAATGAAAGAAACGAACAGGAATGAAAAAGAAATAAAAGGAAGCAAAAAAGAAATAACACAAAAGAAGACAAAAAGGAGAAAAACTGAGGAGAAGAGAAAAAACAGATGCAGCAGCAGCAGCAGCAGCAGCAGCAAGGCAGCAGCAATAAGGTAGCAGAGGCCACGAGCAGCAGGAGCAGCAAGAGCAGCAAAAGCAGCAGCAGCAACTGCAGCAGCTGCGAAATCAGCAGCAGCCACAGGAGAGGAAACACGAGACACGCCAGCAGCAGCAGCAGCAGCAGCCGGGAGCGAGGGCAGCAGCAGCAGCAGCAGCGGCAGCAGCAGCACTAAAGGCAGCAGCACTCAGGGCAGCAGCACAGAAAGTAGCAGCAGCAGCAGCAGCAGCAGCAGCAGCAGCAGCAGCCAACACTGCTGAAGGCTGGCTTTGTCTGGGAGTTCGCGCTCTTTCTGTCTCCAGCTTCAAACTAGCTCAGCTGCTGCTGCTGCTGCTGCTGCCGCTGCTGCTACTGCTATTGCTGCTGCAGGTGCTGGCGCTGTTGCTGCTGCCGCTGCTCGTGCTGCTGCAGCCTCTACTACTGCTCGTGCTGCCACTGCTTCTGCTGCAGCAGCAGCAGCAGCACTGCTGCTACTGCTGCTGCTGCTGCTGCTGCTGCTGCTGCTGCTGCTGCCTCACGAGGAAGGAGTTCTCGATGGG
>NW_013654335.1:27500-28859 GCF_000499385.1 Eimeria necatrix
CAGAGTCTTTAATAGCTCGAAATGGTCTGCAAGACCTCCCAACCCGCAGCACGTCAAGCCTTGCCTTGAGAGGAGAAGGCCCCTGAGCCTTAAACGCTGAGCTCTTGGAAGCTAATATTTCTAAATATTCTCTAGTACATAAAAAACAGAATCTGCAGCCTTATAAAGGGCAAAAATGCTCCGCCATTTTCCTTGGTTTCATTTGCTAGTAGCCAATTCTCAAATGAAGAGGCAATTCCAATTTTACGCTGAGGCAGATGATCTAGCAGCTAATTTCATTTATAGTCTAGTAGCTCTTGCTGCAACCTTAACCTGACTGGCCCACTGATACAACTCTGCAGATGAGTTTTAATGCGACAGCAGCAGCAGCATCAGCAGCTAACTGCAGCAGGAACTGCAGCAGGAGCAGCTTCTGCTGCAATGCGCCATAAGGCCAGCGCAGAGGCAGAAAACGCTGCGCTCGGCAACAAGGGCGCATAAGCAGCAGCAGTAGCAGCAGCTGCTGCTGCAGCAACAACTGCAGCAGCAGTTGCGCTGCGTCTTGTGGCCGCCTAGCAGGAGCACTAACTGCTGCACAGGGCAGCAGGGGCAGAGCAGCCCCAGCAGCAACAGCAGCAGCAGCAGCAGCAGCAGCAGCAGCAAGTGGTCTAGTTCAGAGAAGGCAGCACGAATGCTGTTTCTTTGTCTTCCTTTCCTTCCTCATCTGCGCCTCTTTGGGAATCCAACAGCCTGCAAGCGCATGCAGCCCCATTTCATTTTAAAGAAACAAATTAAATCCATTAAATGAATAATTTAATAAATAATTTAATAAATAATTTAAAAAGCAATGTCGCAAATGAATCACTGGAGAGGATAAAACAGAATTGGAGAGGCTGTTCGGGGGAGAGAACCCTAAACCCTAAACCCTAAACCCTAGCGCGCAAAACGGAAACCCTAAACCCTAGCCCGCGAAACTGAAACCCTAGACCCTAGCCCGCGAAACTGAAACCCTAAACCCTAGCGCGAAGGTGAACCCCTAAACCCTAGCGCGAAGGCGAAACCCTAAACCCTAGCGCGAAGGCGAAACACTAAACCCTAGCGCGAAGGCGAAACCCTAAACCCTAGCGTGAAGGCAAAACCCTAAACCCTAGCGCGAAGGCAAAACCCTAAACCCTAGCGCGAAGGCGAAACCCTAAACCCTAGCGCGAAGGCAAAACCCTAAACCCTAGCGCGAAGGCAAAACCCTAAACCCTAGCGCGAAGGCGAAACCCTAAACCCTAGCGCGAAGGTGAACCCCTAAACCCTAGCGCGAAGGCGAACCCCTAAACCCTAGCGCGAAGGCAAAACCCTAAACCCTAGCGCGAAGGCGAAACCCTAAAC
>NW_013654336.1:5000-15000 GCF_000499385.1 Eimeria necatrix
TAGCTGGCTAACCAGCTAGCTGGATAACTAGCTAGATGGCTAACTAGCTAGCTGGCTAACTAGCTAGCTGGCTAACTAGCTAGCTAGCTAGTCAGGCCTTATCGAGTTAGGAAGGTAGCTAGCCGCTGGCTAGCTAGCTAGCTAGCTACTCAGGTGCTGCTGACAACGTGTAGTACTGAAGCTTTGCTGCTGTTGCTGTTGCTGCTGCTGTTGCTGTTGCTGCTGCTGCTGCTGTGTCGCTGCAGAAACAAAGGCAGCAAATTCGTGCTGCTGGCCGCAGCCGCTGCCCGTGAGGAGAAGCAGCATCAGCAGGAGGCCTCGCAGCAATTCGTCTTTGCCTAGCAGCAGCAGCAGCAGCAGCAACAGCAGAAGTAGCAGCTACAGGAAGCAGCAGCAGCAGCTCGCAGGCGCTGCTGCTGCAGTAGTGCGGCATTTGCAGCAAACAGCAGCAGCAGCAGCTGCTGCTGCTGCTGCGACTTCTAGGGCCTAAACGCCGCAGCCCAGTGGCTGTGCACAGCAAGCTCGTGCTGCAGCAAACAACGTAGCGTGTCCAGTGCAGCAGCAGCAGCAGCAGCAGCAGCTGCTGCTGCTGCTGCTGCTGCTGCTGCCGCTGCTGTAGGTGCTTGTCTCACTATCTATGTGTCTATCCGCAACCCTTTGTCTCAAACAAAATTAAAACAAATTTATTTCAAATAAAAACGGCGTCTGAACCGCACCTGCTGCTGCTGCTGCTGCTGCTGCTGCCACTTTTGCAGCTGCTGCTGTTGCTGCTGCTGCTGTTGCATCTGCTGCTTTTGCTGCCGTTGCTGCTCCTACTACTGCGGCGGGAGCTGCTGGTGTTTGCCCCGCTGCTGCTGCTGCCAATGCAGCTGCTATTGCTGCTGCTGCTGCTGCTGTTGCCGTCGCTGCTACGGTTGCCGCTGCTGCTGCCTCTCTGTGGGGCTCTCCCACTCCCTTTCCTTTGAGCCGCACTCGTGCTGCCTGCTGCTGCTGCTAGTGCTGCTCGAGCTGCTGCAGTCGCCTCTGTTGCGTCATTTGCTGCTGGAAGCGTGGACACCCCAGCAGCAGCAGCAGCAGCAGCAGCAGCAGCAGCAGCAGCAGCAACTTGCTGCTGTTTCTCTGGCGTTTTTCTTTGCTTTGCCTGTCGTGCCTCTTTTTTGCTGCGGGTTGGCTGCGTCACGTTTTCCTTTTTCTGCTGCTTGCTGCGCTGCTGCTGCTTGTGCTGCTGCTGCTGCTGCTTGTGCTGCTGCTGCTGCTGCTTGTGCTGCTGCTGCTGCCAGCGCAGCAGCTGCTGCGGCTGAAGCAGCGTGTCTATCACAAAGGGCCCCACTTCAACTTCTGCTGCTGCTGCTGCTGCGCTGCGGAGGCCTTGCGGCAGCGCAGCAAAGACTTCTTCGTGCAGGCTGCTGCTCTTCCGGGGCCATCTCTTGAGCAGCAGCAGCTGCAGCAACCCCGAGTCTTGCTGCTGCTGTTGCTGCTGTTGCTGCTGCTGCTGTTGCTGAGGAATTTCCTGCTGCTCTGGTTGGTCGCGCTGTTCTTGTTGCTGAGCCGCCTGGTGCTCCTTCTGTTCTTGGTCGTGGGCTTCCTCCCCCTGCTGCTGCTGTAGCTGCTGCTGCTGCTGCTGCTGCAGCTGCTGCTGCTGCTGCAGCTGCTGCTGCTGCAGGAGAGGCTGGAATAGCTGCTGCAGCAAAGGCAGCGGCGCTGTCAGCCAAGGCGAGTGCAGCACCCACGGGCAGCTGCTGCCTCTATGAGAAACAAAAACAGACATTTCGCTGCAGGGCTTCTTGCAGCTGCTGCTGTTGCTGCTGCTGCTGCTGTCACTGTTGCTGCGCTGCGTAGATGCAGCAGTCACTGCAGCAGCAACTGGATGCTGCTGCTGCTCGTTGCGCTCTGGTATCGATCTTCCGTGCTGCGTCTGCTGCTGCTGCTGCTGCTGCTGCTGCTCCCGCAGTGTAGCAGATGCCGCTGACTCCGTTGAGGAACACTGCTGCTGCTGCTGCTGCTGCTGCTGCTGCTGCTGCTGCTGCTTGGGGAAATCCCTTGGTGTGACTGCGAGATGTTGGATGCCGTAGAGGGCCCGCCAGATAAATGAAGCAGCAATGGCTGCACGCTTCTGCTGCTGCTGCAGCTGCTGCTGCTGCTGCGGCTGCTGCTGCTGCTGCAGCTCACGGCCTACCGCTGCAGCAATTCGCAGCAGCAGCGGCGCGTCATAGAACCCTAAGTGGTGGTAGCAAAGAGTCAAGGCGCTGAGCAAAGCCGAGCCAGTCAGCTGCAGCAGCATCAACTGCTGCTGCTGCTGCTGCTGCTGCTGCTGCTGCTGCTGCTGCTGCTGTAGCTGCGTGAGGACCCGCTGCTTGACTATAGCCCTCAAAGGGCCTACCCAGGCCCCCATAGCTACAACGCCGTGCCAAGCCAGAACAGCAGATTCTGCTGCTGCTGCTGCTGCTGCTTGCTGCAGCAGCGGAAGCAGCTGCGGCAGCAGCAAAGCGTTGCATGCTCCCCCCACTGTCAGGCAGTGGAATACAGTGATGATGTGGCGGCTTTGCTGCTGCTGCTGCTGCGGAGGCAGCAGCAGGAGCTGCTGCTGCAGCCGCGCCACCCGCTGCAGCAGACTGCTGCAGCAAGCTGCCAGCAGCACTTCGTCTTTAAGCCTCAGCCGCTGCAGCGCGAGCAGCAAATAAGACATTTGCTGCAGGGGAACAGCAGCAAGCTGCTTGCTGCTGACGAGATGTGCTGCTATTGCTGCAGCAGCAGCAGGCTCGCTGTGCCCCAGCAGCGCAAGGTGGTAGAGGCTGCTGCAGCAAGCAGCAGCAGGCAGCAACGGGGCCCACTGCTGCAGCAGCAAACTAGCAGCAGACAGCAGCGGGGGGTCAACGTGAAGGCATTCAGAGAGACACCGAATAAGTGCTGCTGCGTCCAGCGCGACCTTTTGCTGCTGCTGTGGCAGCAGCTGCAGCTGCAGCTGCTGCTGCTGCTGCTGCTGCTGCTGGGCCAGCTGCTGCGCCTGCTCCGGAGCCTCAAACTGCCGCTGCTGCAACAGCAGCAGCAGCTGCTGCTGCTGCTGTTGCGGGCTCACCAGTGGCAGCACCACGTGCCGCCGAGGATGCAGCAGAGCCGTAGACAACAGCAGCGAACCCTGCTGCTGCTGCTGCTGCTGCTGCTGCTGCTGCTGCAGCGCATGCATTGTCTGCGTCAGCCAGCAGCAAATTTGCTGCGTCAATTTGAAGTCCTGCAGACACCGAAAACGGCTGACCAGTTTTAAGTACCAAACAGCTTCGTCCCACGTGAGAGGAGCAGCAGCAGCAGCAGCAGCAGCAGCAGCAGCAGCAGCCGGTGCTGCTGCTGCTGCTGGATCTGGTGCTGCTGCTGAGTCTAGTGCAGCTGCTGCCGCTGCTGTTGGATCCGCTGCTGCTGCAGAGTCTGCTGCAGCTGTTGCCGCTGCTCCCGCTGCTGCTGGATCTGGAGCTGCTGCTGAGCCTGCTGCAGCTGCTGCTTCTGCTGGGCCTGCTGCAGCTGCTGCTTCTGCTGGGCCTGCTGCAGCTGCTGCTTCTGCTGGGCCTGCTGCAGCTGCTGCTTCTGCTGCTGCTGCTTCTGCTGCTGCTGGCGCTTCTGTTTCTAATGCCGCCTTTAGCGCTGCAGATGCCACTGCGGGTGCTCCTGCTGCATGTTCCGAAGCTGCTGCTGCTGCTGCTGCTGCTGCTGCTGCTGGAGAGGCAGTTGCTGCTGCTGCTGTCTCTGCTGCTGCAGTGACCGCCGCCTTTTGCCTTACGTGCTGCTGCAGCTGCAGAAACAGTGCAGCTGCAGCCTGCTGCTGGTCACCCTGCGGGGCTGCTGCTGCTGCTGCTGCTGCTAAGGGAGGGCGCAGCGACAGATCGTTTGCTGCTGCCGCTGCTGCTGCTGCTGCTGCTGCTGCTGCTGCTTCCTCTTCGTCTGCTCCCCAGTGTAGCTTCCGTTCAGGGCTTTCTGGTGTAGCATCACCTGCTGCTGCAGCACCTGCTGCTGCAGCACTTGGTGCAGCACCTGCTGCTGCACGACTTGATGCTGCAGCACCTGCTGCTGCAGCGCCTGCTGCTGCAGCACCTGCTGCTGCAGCACTTGCTGCTGCAGCACCTGCTGCTGCAGCACCTGCTGCTGCTGCAGTAGGGGGCTTGCGGTGTACGAAGACCAAGTTCAAATAGCCGTGGCAGATTTTTGCTGCACTGCAAAAGTCTCCCTGCTGCAGCAGCAGCAGCGCCTGCTGCTGCAGCAGCATCCACGCATCTCTGCAGCAAGGGCGTCCATAGCAGCCAAGCAGGAATGCAATCTCTGCTGCTGCTGCTGCTGCTGCTGTTGCTGCACTGCTGCGCCGCAGCACGCGAGATATCGCACGGCTAACGAGTTCTGATTTGCTGCCACTCTCAGCAGCAGCAGCAGCAGCAGCAGCAGCAGGGGCGTCAGCAGCGGCTGGTGACCCGTTTGCTGCTGCTGCCCTTCCACTTGTTGCAGCTGCTTCACTCTGCTGCTGCAGCTGCGTCTCATCAGACCATTGTGGAGCAGCAGCGTCAACACGAAGCTCTTGCTGCTGCTGCTGCTGCTGCTGCTGCTGCTGCAGTGAGCGCCGCTGCAGCTGCAGCAGCAGCGCATGTATGTCGCAGTCCTGGGCAGCCCGACATATGAGCTTCAGGTCTCCCTGGCTGCTGCCTGCACTTTGCTGCTGCGCTGTGTTTCTCCTGCTGCTGCTGCTGTTGCTGCTGCTGCTGCTGTAGTTGCTGCTGCTGCAGTTGCTGGTGCTCCTGCCATTGATACTGTAGACACTGCTGCTGGCAGTGCTGCTATGCTCCACGCTGCCGTAGCCATTGTTTCTGCTGCTGTTGCTGTTGCTGCTGCTGCTCGTACCGCTGCTGCTGCTGCTGCTGCTGCTGCTGCTGCTGCTGCTCGGGGCCAGCCCAAGGGCAGAGCAGCAGCGCAGCTGCACATATAGCCCGAGTGGCGGAGGGCTTGCTGCTGTTCTTCTCCTCAGCTGCTGCCCCTGCAGCAAGTGCAGCAGATTCCAGCGCCTCATTGCAGCAGCAGCAGCAGCTGCCGCTGCTGCTTCTGTTGGTGCTGCCTGCTCTGCTGCAGCTCCATCGATTGCTGCGGGTCCTGCAGCTGCTGCTGCCGCTGCTGCCGCTGCTGCTGCTGGGAATAATCACTCTAGATCGCCTGCTGCTGAACTGTGTGCAGGAAGAGCAGCAGCAACAGCAGCAGCAGCAACAGCAGCAGCTCAGTGTTCTACGGGGCCCCCTGCAGCCGCTGCTGTTGCGAGGCGGCCGAGGGGCCCCGCAGCAACAAGCCAAAACCTCGTTTACCTCAGCAAATTGTAATTTTAATTTTTAAATAGTATTTTTAATATTTAAAAGTCATTGCCGACAGCAGCAGCAGCAGCAGCGAGTGCGCACGCACAATCGAAGCCCTGCTGCGCAGCAGCAGCAGCAGCAGCAGCGACAGCAGCAGCAGCAGCAAGAGCAGCAGACACCGCAACCGAGAAGCCTCGAGACAAGTCTCTCCGTTTCCCAGCAAGCAGTATCTTCTTCGTTCCATCAACTTTAAATATTTTTTCCTGCTCTCGTTTTTCCAAGGCAGCAGCAGCAGCAGCAGCAGCAGCAACAACAACAGTGTCTACAGCAGCTCGAGCAGCCAAAGCGACAGCCACACTGGGAGCAACAGCAACTGCCGCCGCCGCAGCAGCAGCAGAAGCAGCAGCAGCAGCAGCAGCAGCAGCAACAGAGGCCCCACAAACCCCCCGCTGGCGAGATCAGGCACCCCAGCTCCGCCGCATCCACTGCAGCAGCAGCAGGAGCGGCGACTCCCGAATACCTCAGCAGCAGCAGCAGCAGCACTCCAGCAGCAGCCGCGGCAGCAGCAGGAACACCCCAGCAGCAGCCCCTTCGGAGCAGCAGCAGCAGCACAGCAACAGCAGCAGCAGCAGCACCAGCAACACCAGCAGCAGCAGCAGCAGCAGCACCAGCAACACCAGCAGCAGCAGCAGCAGCACCAGCAATAGCACCAGCAACAGCACCAGCAACACCAGCAGCACCAGCACCAGCAACAGCAGCAGCAGCAGCAGCAGCAGCAGCAGCAGCAGCAGCAGCAGCAGCAGCAAAATGAAGGACTTGGGGCGGGTGTTGGCGCTGCAGTCGCACGTGGTGCGGGGCCACGTGGGGGCCGATGCCTTTTGCTTCCCGCTGCAGCACTTGGGGCTGGGCGTGGGGTGTATATACACCTGCCAGTTCGTGGACTTGTTTACCCACGAGGGGTCGCTGCTGCAGCAGCAGCAGCTGCAGCAGCTGCTGCAGCACTTCCAGGCGCCGGCCTTCCAGCCTGCTGCTTCCGCGGGCAGCGCGGCGCCGCCCGCTGCTGCAGCAGCAGCAGCAGCAGCAGCAGCAGCAGCAGCAGGCGGCTACGAGCCCCCCTTTCGCTACATTGCTTCCGGATTTGTGGGGAGTGGAGAGCTGCTGCAGCAAATTGCAGAGTGGCTGGGGGCCCCCGGGGGCCCCTCTACTTCCTAGACCCTGTTTTGGGGGATTGTGGCAAGCTGTATGTACACCCCAGCTGCGTCAGCAGCTACAGCAGCAAGCTGCTGCCTCTGGCTGATGTCATTACACCCAACCAGTACGAGGCTGGCTGGCTGCTGGGCAGCAGCAGCAGCAGCAGCAGCAGCAGCAGCAGCAGCAGCAGCCAGGAGCAGCAGCAGCAGCAGCAGGAGGCGGGGTGGCGCGACTGCTGCTGCGAGGCCGTTCCCATTGACAACTTTGCTGCTCTTTTTGCTGCTGTTGCTGCGCTGCACCAGCTGGGGCCCGAAGTGGTGGTGATTACTTCTGTGCAGTTTCCTTCTGCTGCTGCTGCTGCTGAGGCCCACGCCATCCTTGCTGCAGCGCAGCAGCAGCAGCAGCAGCAGCAGCAGCAGCAGCAGCGGCTGCAGCAGAAACCCGAAGACTACTTGTTCATCGTCGCGTCCCGCAGGGAGCGGGAGGTGCAGCGCTGCGCGCCCTCAGCAGCAGCAGCAGGCGAGGGAGAAGCAGCAGCAGCAGCAGCAGCAGCAGCAGCAGCAGAAGCAGCAGACGTGCTGTATGCTGCTGCTGTGCCCATCAAACAAGGATATATAGGAGGCGCGGGGGATTTATTTGCTGCTCTTTTTCTTGGCTTTTTTGTCCGGGAAAACTTCCATTTGGGAAAAACTCTGGAGAAAACAATTGCTGCAGTCCAGGTTTGCTGCTGCTGCTGCTGTGCTGCTGCTGCTGCTGCGCTGCTGCTGCTGCTTCTGGGGGGAAAAAGCGGTTGCTGCTGCTGCTGCTGCGCCTGCTTGCTGCTGTCGCTGCCTTTGCTGCCGCTGCTGCTGCTGTTGCTGCTGCTGTTGCTGCTGCTGCTGTTTGACGCCTTGGGTCACAGTAGGCTGGACTGCGGCTGCGCTGCTGCTGCTGCTGCTGCTGCTGCAGCTGTTGCTGCTGCTGCGGACGCTGCTGGGTTAGCTTCTGCTGCTGTTTGCTTCTGCCAAAGGGCTCACTACTTGCACATTCATACCTCTGAGGGCCTCCCATCCGTAGCTGTTGCTGCTGCTGCTGCTACTGTTGCTGCTGCTGCTACTGCTGCTGCTGCTGCTGCTGCTGCTGCTGCTGCTGCAGGGCGTGATAGAACACACCATAAGCCGCTCGCCGCGGCCCCAAACTGTCGATGCTGTTGCTGCTCAAGAATTTATTCTTAACCCCCCCCCTTCTTGCATGCATCCAGTGGTGCTGCTGTCGCGGCAGCAGCTGCAGCAGCAGCTGCAGCAGCAGCAGCAGCAGCAGCAGCAGTGATAGGTGTAGGTGCGACGGCTGCAGCGCCTGCCGCAGCGGCGAAGGCTGCGGCTGTCGCTGCTGCTGCTGCTGCTGCAGCAACGCAGCTGCTGCTGCTGCTGCTGCTGTTCTGGCCTTCAGCCACAGTAGCAGCAGCAGCTGCAGCAGCTGCTGCAGCAGCAACAGAACTCACATTAGCAAGCGTATCAGCAGAGTCAGCTGCGCACGTTTGTCGCCTCGAGCACTGCAACAAAGAAGCAGCAGCAGCAGCAGCAGCAGCAGCAGCAGCAGCAGCATCTTCGGTAGCAGCAGCTTCGACTTGTTTTCGACTATTTACTTTTGCGCAGAATTAGCAGACTTGCTGCCACTTCATTATATTTATTTAATTTCATTTTGCCATTTTGTCTTTCTGCATTTGAAATAAACAAATCTATTTTCCATTTTAATCTTGTGTTCCTTCTGCTGCTGCTGCTTCTGCTGCTGCTGCTGCTGCTTCTGCTGCTTCTGCTGCTGCTGCTTCTGCTGCTACTGCTTCTGCTGCTACTGCTGCAGCTCCTGTTTTTGCTGCTAGGAGAGCGATGCTACTGCTATTGGTGCTACTGCTGCTGCTGCTGCTGCTGGGTGTGCTTCTGCTGCTGCTGTTGCCCGTTGCTGCTGCTGCACCCCGTGTGGTGGTGATGGTTGTGCTGTTGCTGCTGCTGCTGCTGCTGGGCTGACGGCCACTGCTGCGGCTGCTGTTGCCTTTGCTGCGTTAGCCGCAACTTCTTGCTGCTGCCGTGTCTGCTGCAGCAGCTGCTGCTGCTGCTGCAGCAGCTGCAGCTGCTGCTGCAGCTGCTGCTGCTCTGTGGCTGTCTTTGCACTTGCCAGTGTAGAATGCATTAGGCGGTTAGCTGCTGCAGCAAATAGCAGCAGCTGTAGTTTGCTGCTGGAATGGTCAGGTGCTGCAACGGCCAGCTGCTGCAGCAAAGTGTGTCGCCGCCGCAGTTGTTTCCTGCTGCTGCTGCTGCTGCAGCACGTGACATTGCTGCTGCAGCAGCACATTGCTGCTGCTGAGCATTGTTGCTGCAGCTCGCTGCAGCAGCAATGAGCGTCGAAGAGCCATTTATGATTAACTGCCTATAAACAGCAGGAGCAGCAGCAGCCTAGGGGACACTGCCTCGATGAGCCTCTGCTGCTGCTGCTGCTGCTGCTGCAGCCCGAGCAGCCGCAGCAGCTGCCACTGCCACCGCCTGATCATGCCACTAAACGCATCAAATATCATTTAATTGAGTCAGAAATATGAAATTTAGGACAAAAATAAACATTTAATTCCTCACAAAGTACTTAAAACTCCAAACGGCTGCTGCTGGGGGGGGCCCCAGCAGCACCGCCGACAAGGGGGCTGCACTGTCTGTACACCTGAGACTTGTCTTGAGACGAAAATTAAAAAAATATACTTGGAATAAATTGTAGCACTAGAATAACTGCCTAATGTGCTGCTGCTGCTGCTGCAGCAGCCGCTGCTGCTGCAGCGGGACAAACCGCCCTTAAACCTGCAACAGATAGAATGCCTCAACGGCAGCAGCAGCGGCAGCAGCAGCAACGACAGCAACAGCAACAGCAGCGTCAGCAGCAACAGCAGCAGACACAGGCGATGCTGCGAATGCGCTTTCTGCTGCTGCTGCTGGTGCTGCTGCTGGTAACAGATTCATCAGCAGCAGCAGCAACTGCAGCCAGAGCAGCAGCTCCCACTGCAGCAGCAACAGCAGCAGCAGCAGCAGCAACAGCAGAGCGGCATCCTGGAAATGGAGGCCAAAGCAAAGAGCTTCAAAGCCTACCACAGAAGTTGTACTTCTGGGGCAGCAGCAACAGCAACCAGAGCAAGAGCAGCAGGAGCAAGAACTGCAGCAGCAGCAGCAGCAGCAGCACGAGCAGGAACAGCAGAAGATACAGCAGCACCAACTGCAGCATGAGTTAATTGCCCATGCGTCATCGCCGCGGCTGCATGATTTGCTGCCGCAGCATCTGCAGCAGCAGCAGCAGCAGCAGAGCTTGGAGCAACAGCAGCACGAACAACAGCAGCAACAACAGCGGCAGCAACAGCGGAAAAAGCAGCAGCAGCAGCAGCAGCAGAATCAGCAGCAGAAACAGCAGAAAAAGCAGCAGCAAGGGCAAACAAGTCTGGAGGGTTCCTTACCCTCACGTGCTATCCTGAAAGCAAAAGAGCA